>NW_024080727.1:1401891-1449837 GCF_003009895.1 Hyaena hyaena | reverse complement strand
TCAGTGTTGTTATTGAAAACTATGGGTTTAGAGTCATTGTGTTCTCTGTAGGATTCCTGCTTGTAGTGGTGTCTCTGGTCCCTTGTGTTCCTTGCAACATTTCCCTCAGAGTACCCTTTAGGATTTCTCGTAGGGCTGGTTTAGTGGTGACAAATTCTTTCAATTTTTGTTTATTTTGGAAGTCTTTTATCTCTCCTTCTATTCTGAATAAAAGGCTTGCTGGATAGAGGATTCTTGGCTGCATATTTTTTCTGTTCATCACATTGAAGATCTTCTGCTATTCCCTTCTGGCCTGTCAAGTTTCAGTAGATAAGTCTGTAACTACTCTGATAGGTGTCCCTTTGTATATAAGGGCTCTTTTATCCCCAGCTGCTTTCAGAATTCTCTCTTTGCCCTTATATTTTGCCAGTTTCACTATGATATGTAGTGCAGAAGATCAATTCAAGTTACGTCTGAGGGTAATTCTCTGTGCCTCTTGGATTTCAATGTCTGTTTCCTTCCCCAGATTGGTGAAGTTCTCAACTATAATTTGTTCAAGGACTCCTTCAGCGCCTTTCCCTATCTCTTCCTCTTCTGGAATTCCTATGATACGGATATTGTTCTGTTTGGTTGTATCGCTCAGTTCTCAAACTCTCCTTTCATGTTCCTGGATCAGTTTATCTCTCTTTCTCCTGGCTTCCTCTTTTTCTATAATTGTGTCTTCTAATTCACCTATTCTCCTATCTTTTCAGTCCGTGCATTGAATGTCTCCATTTTATTATGCACCTCATTTATAGCATTTTTAAATTCATCACAACTATTTTTAAGGTCAATAGATGCAGAAAAAGCATTTGACAAAATACAGCATCCTTTCTTAATAAAGACCTTCGAGAAAATCGGGATAGAAGGAACTTACTTAATTAATACCAATTCTTCTCAAGCTATTCCAAAAAATAGAAATCGAAGGAAAACTTCCAGACTCATTTTATGAAGCCAGCATCACTCTGATTCCCAAGCCAGACAGAGATGCAGCAAAAAAAGAGAACTACAGGCCAATATCATTGATGAATACGGATGCAAAAATCCTCAACAAGATACTTGCAAATCGAATCCAACAGCATATAAAAAGAATTATCCACCAAGATCAAGTGGGATTCATTCCTGGGTTACAGGGCTGGTTCAACATTCGCAAATCAATCAATGTGATACATCACATCAGCAAAAGAAAAGATAAAAACCATATGATCCTGTCGCTAGATGCAGAAAAAGCATTTGACGAAATACAGCATCCTTTCTTCATAAAGACTCTCGAGAAAGTCGGGATAGAAGGAACTTACTTAAACATCATAAAAGCCATCTATGGGAAGCCCTCAGCTAACATCATCCTCAATGGGGAAAAACTGAGAGCTTTCCCCCTGAGATCAGGAACACGACAGGGGTGTCCACTCTCACCACCGTTGTTTAACATAGTGCTGGAAGTCCTAGCATCAGCCATCAGACAAAGAAGGAAATAAAAGGCATCAGAATTGTCAACGAAGTCAAACTTTCACTTTTTGCAGATGACATGATACTCTACATAGAAAACCCTACAGACTCCACCAGAAGCCTAGAAGAACTGATCCATGAATTCAGCAAAGTCACAGGATACAAAATCAACGTACAGAAATCAGTTGCACTTTTATACACCAATAATGAAGCAACAGAAAGAGAAATAAAGAAACTGATCCCATTCACAATTGCAAAAAACCCCATAAAATACCTAAGAATGAACCAAACCAAAGATATAGGAGATCTGTATGATGAAAACGATAAAAAAATTTATGAAGAAAATTGAAAAAGACACGAAGAAATGGAAAAACATTCCAAAAATATTGTTAAAATGACACTGCTACCCAAGGCAATCTACACATTCAATGCAATCCCAATCAAAATTGCACCAGCATTCTTCTCAAAACTAGAACAAGCTATCATAAAATTTGTATGGAACCACAAAAGACCCTGAATAGCCAAAGTAATATTGAAGAAGAAAATCGAAACGGGAGGCATCACAATCCCAGACTTTAGCCTCTATTACAAAGCTGTGATCCTCAAGACAGTACAGTATTGGCACAAAAACAGACACATAGACCAATGGAATGGAATAGAGAACTCAGAATTAGACACACAAATGTATGGCCAACTAATCTTTGACAATGCTGGAAAGAGTATCCAATGGAAAAAAGACAGCCTCTTTAACAGATGGTGCTGGGAGAACTGGAAAGCAACATGCAGAAGAATGAAACTAGATCACTCTCTTACACCATACACAAAAATAAACTCAAAATGGATAAAGGACCCTAATGTGAGACAGGAAACTATCAAAACCCTAGAGGAGAAAGCAGGAAACAACCTCCTTGACCTCAACCGCAACAGTTTCTTACTTGACACATCCCAAAAGGCAAGGGAATCAAGAGAAAAAATGAACTATTGGGACCTCATCAAGATAAAAAGCTTCTGCACGGCAAAGGAAACAATCAACAAAACTAATAGGCAACTGACGGAATGGGAAAAGATGGTTGCAAATGACATATTGGATAAAGGACTAGTATCCAAAATCTATAAGGGTCTCACCAAACTCCATACCTGAAAAACAAACAATCCAGTGAAGAAATAGGCAGAAGACATGAACTGCCACTTCTCCAAAGAGGACATTCAGATGAGCAACAGACACATGAAATGATGCTCAGCGTCACTCATCATCAGGGACATACAAATCAAAACCACCCTGAGATACCACCTCACGCTGTTCAGAATGGCTAAAATGAAAAAATCAGGAGACTCCAGATGCTGGTGAGGATGTGGAGAAACGGGCGCCCTCCTACACTGTTGGTGGGAATGTAACTGGTGCAGCTCCTCTGGAAAACAGTGTGGAGGTTCCTCAAAAAATTAACACTAGATCTCCTCTATGATCCAGCAATAGCACTGCTAGGAATTTACCCAAGCGATACAGGAGTGCTGATGCATAGGGATACATGTACCCTGATGTTTATAGCAGCACTTTCAACAATAGCCAAATGATGGAAAGAGCCTAAATGTCCATCAACTAACGAATAGGTCAAGAAGATGTGGTTTGTCTATACTGGAATACTACATAGCAATGAGAAAGAATGAAATCTGCCCATTTGTAGCAACATGGATGGAACTCGAGGGTGTTATGTTGAGTGAAATAAGTCAGGCAGAGAAAGACAGATACTGTATGTTTTCACTTATAAGTGGATCAGGAGAAACTTAACAGAGGACCATGGGGGAGGAGAAGGGGAAAATAGTTGGGGAGAGGGAGGGAGGCAAACCATGAGAGACTCTTGAATACTGAGAACAAACTGAGGGCTAATGGGGGTGAGGGAGAGGGGAAGGTGGTGGTGGACATGGAGGAGGGCACTTGTTGGGATGAGCACTGGGTGTTATGTGGAACCAACCTGACAATAAACTATAAAAGAAAAAAGGATTCTGTGTCTCCCTCTCTACCCCTCCCTTGCTCATGCTTCTCTCTCTCTCAAAAAGTAAGTAAATATTAAAAATAAATACAAATAAATAAAAATGTCAAATCCAACAGAACTATAGATTATTGAGTGTTTCATTGCAGAGCCTATCTTCCCATCTCACCTTCAGTTTCACTTCTCTTGCCAGAGTAATAGATTGGTGAGGATCATTCTAGTTCTTTGTTTCATAATAGGTATACAGTTTTTGCATTTACATAAATGGGTCATAATAAACGTATTGTTTTGAGGCTTTATTGTTTACATTTAAGAATAGGTCTTTGGTCTCTTTCTCCTTCTGTACATGTAGAACTGCCTCATTCTTGTAAAGGGCTGCATGCCGTTTCATAGTAGAAATATATCATTATTTATTTTTAGAATGTCACTCCAACAGACATTGAAATTTCTCCAATTTTAGCTATTGGCAGTGTTGCTGCAGGAAGTTTTCCTGAACATGTGGTGTTATGCATGGTGTAAGAATTTGTGTTAGCTATGTTTTTAACTGAAATTGTTGAGTCAGAGGGTGACCCATTGATGGACACCACTCAATGCCCTGTACAAACAGGGTCCCTGTTTCATGCTTCTATCAACAGGGTGTGATGGGCCCCTTTTTCCCATATCCTAACACAAATGGGATATTATCAATGTTTTAAAAATTTTGCCAATCTGATAGATTCTAAAATATCATCTCATTGTTTGAATTTGCATTTCCATGCACAATACTTCATAGTTTATCAACCATTTATATTTCTTCTGTGAATTGTTTTTAAATACAATTTACCTATTTATTCTAGTAGGCTAGTCTTTTTTCTTTGATCAATTTTTAGAAATTTGTTACAATTTGTAACTTGAATATCTTTTATACATATATTTTCTTTCTAAGTTTCCCTCATTATTAAACCTTGCAAATGATGTCATTAATATATAAAAGTTTTAAAAAATTATAGATATTTAAATCTGTTAGTGTTTTTGTTATGGCCAGTGGATTTGGTATTCTGCTTAGAAAGACTTATTGCATATCAAATATGAATATATATCTCCGTATATTTTTCTAATACTATTATAATTTTATTTTTCTCCATTTGATTTTTTAATGCAGCTGGATTTTATTTTTGTATATAGTGATGTTTTAGGAATCTAAGTATATTATTTTTTATAGTAGTACCTTCATTTATTGAACATTCTAGTCTGTCTGCTGGTGATGGTCCTCTGTTATGTGATAAATTCCCAAATAATCATGAGTCTGCTACAAGACTTGTCCTTTTCCATTCATCTATTTGTCTCCTCTGGTATCAATACCACAATATTTTAATTACTGTAACTTTATAGAATATTTTGATACTGAGTACCTCAAGATCCTGTCATTTTTCTTATTTTTCCAACACTTCTGGTTATTCTATATTTTAAACAGATTCCATTTTGTACATTCCATAGGAACCCGTTAGGATTTTGGTTTGGATTTTATTCAATTTGTGCATCATTTGGGACAGACTCTACTTCTTTATAAAACTGAACATTTCCAATGAGGCTCATGAAGTTATTCAGACTTTTTAAATGTTGTTCAGTACATTGGCGTATATTTTTTCATGTAGAATTTGTACTCTTTTTCCTATAGTAGCTTTAAAATATTTCATTTGGTGTCGTTTTGAATAGCATTTCCCCCCATTACAATTATAAACGGTAATTGAGAAGTCTATGCTTTTGTGTGTGGCAGTGAGGTGTTGGGGGAAGAAAGGAGTGACTAAAAAGTATTTCTTCATTTGTTTTCATGGAAGTACTTATACCCATCTTCATCATCTTTTTCTTCAAGTTCTATTTTTTTTTAATAAATTTAATGTTTATATATTTTTGAAGGGGAGAGAGAGAAATACAGAGTGTGAGCAAGGGAGGGGCAAAGAGAGAGGGAAACTGAAGCGGGTTCCAGGTTCTGAGCTGTCAGTACAGAGCCAGACGCGGGCCTCAAACTCAGGAGCCCTGAGATCATGATCTGAGCTGAAGTCAGACACTTAACAGCCTGAGCCACCCAGGCACCCCAAGTTCTTCTATTGTTTTATCATCATTTATTAATCCAGTGATTCATAACTGGAGACGGGGTGGATACACCTTCCCAGGAGACACATCAAATATACCACAGTATTAGGAAATATTTCACATGTACAAAGAATATGTATAATGTCTATATAGCGGCTAAAAAATTTAATATAATGAACCTTCCTCTATCCACCACTCAGCTTAAAATATTAAATATCACCAAGTCTTCGAAGGCCTTTTGAAAGTTTCTGATCTCAGTCTCTTTCTTCTCTTGCAGAAATAAGAAATATCTTGAGCTATTTATCTTTTTCTTGTTTTTCATCATTACTTTACTACACGTGTATGCATTGGGACAATTTTTCAAACTCATACACATAGATATTTTAACATGGTTTTCCTTCCATCTCAAGCCCTCTCAATGAGAGTCTTTGCCATAAAGAAACACTGTAACTCTGGGAGTATGTGGAGTAGTCCAGAGACTAGGAGTTTGAAAATCATTAAGCTCTTGTCATAAATCTCTGAACTTTATCTTATATTACTGAAGCACTTAGGTTTCTTGGTAAGGTTTTAAATCCCATTTCAATGGTATGTTTATTTCTCTACCAGTACCACACTTTCTTAATGATTGTAGCTTTAAGATAGGCTTTTAAAAAAATTTCCATGGAAAATATATTTTTAATCATCTATTAAGAAAGAAAATATGTGTCAATACAGAAAAGTACTAAAAACATTAGTGAATAATATTCTAACAAATATTTACAAAGTGAAAATTCCTGTTATCATGTTGAGAAATAGAACATTTCTACCTCTCTTAGAAAGTTCCCTGTATGTCCCCTCTTTATTACAAATACCAAATAACACATCCAGATAAAATAGGCTTTGTTTTACTATCTGGCAATGCATTATATTTTTTGTTTTAAAATTTCTTCCCTTACTATTAGCTTTTCATTCCTCAAGAAGAATTTTATATTAATGCTCTTAGGTCACTCAAAAAGTCATCTTGAGCTTTCACTGAAAATACATTACACTTGTAAATTAATTTGGGAAGAAATTTCATCTTTACAATATTCAATCTTTCCAATTGAGAACTTCGTATCTTTTTCAATATGTTAAAATTTTATTTTATTTTCCTTATTAGAGTTCAAAGCTTTTGTGCTCACTTCGGCAGCACATATACTAGAGTTCATATACTAGCTTTCTCAACAGATCCTGCTTTTTTCTGGTAAGTTGATTCTTATGTGTATGCTAATTTTTTTCAGTAACTAAAAATATTGCTTCTTGAGAGCGTGTAAAAAAGAATCTTTGTACATCAAAATTAAAATCTGCACAGTGAAGGAAACAATCAACGAAACTAAAAGGCAACCTACTAAATGGGGGAAGATATTTGCAAATGACATATTCAATAAAGGGTTAGTATCCAAAATACACAAAGAACTTAGACAAATCAACACCCAAAAACCAACTAATCTAATTAAAAAATTGGGAGAAGACATGAACAGACATTTCTCCAAAGACATCTAGATGGCCAACAGCCACATGGAAAGATGCTCACCATCACTCATCATCAGGGGAATGCAAATCAAAACTGCAATAGATATCACCTCACACCTTTCAGAATGGCTAAAATCAGAAACACAAGAAACAATTAATGTTGGTAAGGATGTGGAGAAAAAGGAACACCCTTACACTGTTGGTGGGAATGTAAACTGGTGCAGCCACTGTGGAAGACAGTATGGAGGTTTCTCAAAAAGTTAAAAATTGACCTACCTTACACTCCAGTAATCCAGCTACTGGGTATTTACCCAAAAAATACAAAAACACCAATTCAAAGGAATATATGTACCCTTATGTTTATAGCAGCATTACTTATAATAGCCAAATTATGGTAGCAGCCCAAGTGTCCATTGATAGATGAATGGATAAAGATGAAGAAGATGTGAATATATATATATTCAGCCATAAAAAAAGAATGAAATCTTGCCATTTGCAAAGACATGGATGGGGCTAGAGAGTATAAATGCTAGGTGAAATAAGTCAGTAAGAGAAAGACAAATACCATATGATTGCACTCATATGTGGAATTTAAGAAACAAACAAAAAAGCAATAAAGAAAAAAGAGAGAGGAAGAGAGAGAAACCAAGAAACAAACTCTTAACTATAGAGAACAAACTGGAGGGGAGGTAGGGGTTGGTTAGGTGATGGGGATTAAGGAGTGCACTTGCTGTGACAAACATCAGGTGAGGTATGGAAGTGTTGAATTGCTATAGGATATACCTGAAACTAAAATTATATTGTATGTTAACTATAATGGAATTTAAAATAAAATAAAATTTTATTTTTATTTTATTTTATTTTTTAAATGAAGAGGTTGGCCTAGATGACTCAGGCCTCTTTTTTTTTTTAATATTTTATTTATTTCTAGGAGAGAGAGAGAGAGAGAGAGACAGCGTGAGCAGGGGAGGGTCAGAGAGAGAGGGAGTCACAGACTCCGAAACAGGCTCCAGGCTCTGAGCTGGCAGTCAGCACAGAGCCCGACATGGGGCTCCAACCCACGAACCGCGAGATCATGACCTAAGCGAAGTCGGATGCTTAACCGACTAAGCCACCCAGGCGCCCCAATAAAATAAAATTTTAAAAAAGGAATCTTTGTCAGAATATGTTTGTTTAGGATTTTGGTCTCATACTCACCCTAAGTAGATGCTACATGTTTCTTTTTTTTCCTTGCTTTTTTCTTAAAATGTATAATTGACCTATAACATTATATTAGTTTCAGGGGAACAACATGATTCTATATTTGTATAGATTGCAAAATGATCACCACAGTAAATTAACATCCATCAAGCTATGATTCAATATTTGTATATATAGTGAAATGATCACCACGGTAAGTCTAGTTAATATCCGTCACTATACACAGGTGACATATACATAATTTTTGACAGTGTGGTAAAGCAGTCTTCCAGAAAGAAACACTACTGATTTCTCTGTGATTATTTTTCTCAGCTGGTTAGAAGGTGTTGTTTTGAAAATGTTCAAACAGAACTACCTAGTTCATGGAATAGATCAAGATGAAATGAGAGTAATCAAAAGCTCTTTCAAGCTGTATAATAGTATATGAATATTACTTATTCTTGTTATTGTTTAAATTGGTCTTAAAGTCTTTGGCCAATATTCATCAGAGAAAGCTATGTCATACAGTGTCAATAAATTAACCCTGTAATAAACAAAAGTTTATTTCTTGCTCATATAAGATCCACTGAGAGCTGGTTCTTGCCACCTGGTGACTCAGTGATCCAAACTCTGTCCATTTATCTCAGGTCACTGAAGAAGGGGAAGAGAGGGGTGGAGGACACACACTGCTTCTTATTGCTTATCCTGGAAGGAAAGCACCTCACTTGTGCTCACAATCCATTGGCCAGAGTTAGTCATGTCACCCTACCTAATAGCAAGGGAGGCTGGGAAATGTTGGGAAGCTCAAGGATGGTAGGTAGGTGAGCATCACTGTTTCCATGACACCAGCAAAGTCACGGTAAATAAACTCATGTGTGTGGTCTCGTGCCTTCACTGAGGAGTTTCAGCCACAAAGGACTGGCTTTGCAGCTGCTGACAGTGTGTGGGAAAGTGTGCTGAGCCCAAACAAGCTCCGGGGCCCATGGTCTATTTCCTGGATTTCTCATTCACACCCTTTGTTCTTTCTGACTCTAGCTTCTGTGTGTAAATACGCCTAACTCACTCAATCCTTTGGCTTAGTCATCATCTCTAATTCCTCATGGGGCATATGGGTGGTTTCTAAGGCAGTGTCTTCAGTGCCCTGGAACCAGGGCAGGTCAGGCTCAGGGAGCCACATGGAAGCCCCTGCGAGAGCAAAGGAGACCAGTTTCAGGACTCCACTCTTGCGGCTACAAGCAACAGAAACACATTCAAACTCAGACTTTCCTCTCACTTGCCACATCCAACTTCAGGAAGCCCTGCTGGTCCCCCTGCAGGGTAGATCCAGAACTGCTTCTGATTTGAGCATCAGTACTTCACACCTGAATATGGCAACCATAATTCATATGGCCCAGCCAGTCTCTTCTTTCTCTCCCATCTGGTCTCAAAAAGTGGCCAGGATGCATGTTTTAGAGCCTAAGTTAGCTGGTGACATTCTTCTGCTCATGCCCCCCAGGGGCTGCCTGGGGCCCTTGGCTCCCTTACCTCTCCTGCCTCCTTCCCCACAGCTCTGCCCTTTGTTCACTTGGCTCCAGCTCTCTGGTCTCTTTGCTGTTGGTCAAACATTCTGGAAGTGGTCCCATGTGGGGTTTTGCACTTGTTGTGCCTTCTGCCAGCAGCAGCCTTCCTTCAGATAGTATCACCTTCATCTCCTTAACCCAACAAGGACTCACCTGACCACCCTATTTAATATTGCAACTTGCTTCCACACTCTCTATGCCCCCAGTCCCCTTGATGTATTCTACTCTCAGCCATCTAGCACCTATAACTCTCTACATATTATATAATTGACCTATTTGTTATGCTTATTGCTTATTGTCTGTTTCCTCCCTCTAGAATGCCCGCTCCATGAAAACATGGTCTTTGTTAAAGTTGTTCTCTGATATAGCTCAAGCACATAGAACTATGCCTGGTACGTAGTTGATGCCTGATAAATACTTTTTTTTTTTAGAGGGAGAACATGAGTGGGAGGGAGGGAGGGAGGGAGGGAGAGAGAGAGAGAGAGGGAGAATCTTAAGCAGGCTCCACATTCAGCATAGAGCCCAATGTTGGGCTCAATTCCACAACCCTCAGGTCAGAAACCATGACCTAAGCTGAAAGCAAGAGTCAGACGCTCAGTAGACTGAGCCACCCAGGTGCCACTGATAAATACTTTTTTGAATAAATTAATGAACAAGTCTAGCTCAAGTAAAATGTTTTCTTAAAATAAGACTACAAAGGGCTCATGGGAATCCAAGAAGAGGTACCCTCAACTAGTTGGATGCTACAAGAACTAGTTCAAGAGATCAGTCACAGACCAGGGTACCTGCCCTGAGTGTGTCAGGGCTGGCAGGGTCCCCATCATAGATTCTTGGCACATTAGCTCCTCTGTGTTCCTTCTGCCTTCTCTGCCCAGTCCTTCTGGCCAGTCCCTCCACCTGCAGGCCCCTGGGCCAAGGGACTGATGGATAAAGGTTGCAGTGATCTTGAGCTGCAGCAATAGAGGTAGGAAAACATGTGGCACCCAGAGGGGGTTTGATTCTCAATTAAGGGCTTCTTGTGTCACTGGCTTCTTCTATCCCAATTCATAGGCAAAGACAAGACTCTATCATGGTAGTCTTTCTCTCAAGTCCTTCCATAACTTTCCATTTGCTTTCATCCCAGCAATTACCATCTTGCTTTGCTCTTGCTTGCTTATCTGTCCCCCCAAAACATTGCAAACCCTGTAGTATAGAGGCATCTCTTGTCATCCCTGTATCCACAAGGCTAGCACAATAACTGCAGGTAGTAGGCACTCAATAAATATTTGTGGCATCAATGAATGAATGAATGACATGTGTGTGGGTGAGATAGAGCTAACAGGTGGGTGCAGGGCAAAATCTAACTGGAGTTGAGTTAAACAGAAACAAAATTGCTGAATTCTAGGCAGGCCCTGGCCCTTGGATACCTGCATTTCTTCTGGCCAGCACGTTGGAGGCCCAGGGCCATTTATGTTTCCTATGATTGGGGCCATGCCCATCACAGAGGCATGCAGTGTGCTATCAACACCTCCTACCTTTTGTCTTCTCAGGAAATGTTGGTGCCTTCATCTCTATGCATTAATACCACCCTCCTAAAAGTTGGCAAGAGACCTAGGGGAACTCAAGACAGGTTTTAAAATCTATTGATTCCAAAGAATCCAAAGAAGGGAAGGGAGTTTTCCTCTGAGGACTGTTTGTGAATAGATAACTCATGAATGGGTTGGAGAGAGAGGACTCCACACTTCTGGAAAATCATAAGAAGCATGGGTTGCTATAGGTTTGGCAGTGTCCACTGGTAGGCTATCAGGTTCAGAAGCTGTGCCTGGGGTTTTTATGTACTGCGATCCTCCCCACAGCCCTCTGAGCCAGCCCTGAGTGGTGGTGGGATCTCCCTTCTTCAGATGGAGCTAGGGGCTGGCCTCAGAGGAGCTGAGGGACTTGCCATAGTCCCTTGGCTGATGGAAAGGATAGCAAGGACAAGGTCCCCAGTTCACCTCTCCTATCATTCCATGTGATGGGGGCTGAGCTGGAGCTGAGGACACATAGCCCTGAATAAGAGAAGATCTCCCAGCCTGGGACCCACAGGAGCAACAGTTCTCAGTGAAGAGCCCAAAGACCACCTACAACAAGACCACCTGGTGTGCTTGTTAAAATTCACTTTCTTGGGTCCCCAAATCAGAATTTTGGGCATGGAACCAGGCAACCCACCTTTTTATGAGGCTGCTGGGTAATTTTGCGCACACTAGTTTGGGAACCTCTGGGACGCATGTGGGAGAGAGTGACTAATGAGCAGACAATCACAATATGGAGTGACAAATGCAACAGTGGATGTGTGTCCAAACTATTCTGGAAGGAAAGATGAGGTTATCATGGTCAACTCCCATGAGGTAATGTTGACATTGGGTTTCACAGTGTGAATAGGCATGTTGCCAGATGGAGAATTGGGGAAAGTGGACCCCTTAGCAAGGGAACAGCATGAGGAAGGGCATGGTAGTAAGAGCACAGCATGTCTGGGACTAGGTAGTGGGTCATTGTGGCTGAGGTAGAAGATGAGAGGTATGGGGAAAGCTGGCAAGGAAGGTAGCCAGACAGATGAAGGACAGACAGTGTCCGTACAAAGAATGCACAATTAGATGTGGGATCCTAGGCTGCCCTGGGGGCTCTGGAGGCATTTGAATAAATAATCCTGGAGATGAATTGGACGGAGAGATACCACTGGGGTAGAGATGGGCATGAAGACTGTCCTCAAGATAAGACAAGCACAGGCATGACTGGAGGTTGTGTGGATAGAGAGGTGAAAAAGTCTTGAAGGAAATGGGGAGACAGATGCCAGAAGCCTCCAGCAGACAGGCCAGGAGAGGGGTCAGGGATCCCAGCCAAGGTGACTGGACAATCTGGAACCCTGACAGGAGACACCAAGAGGTAATTTGAGAAAGAGAAGCCAGTAGAAGATAATTCCACTTTGAAATTGGAAATGCAAGTCTGGAGCATGTTTATCAAGCACCCACTATGTGCCTGGTGTGTCACTAATCAGATGTAGGCACTAGTTTAAATCTGAGGAGCCTGGACGTGTGTGGGAGACAAAAGGGGAGGAAATCATGACTGTGACAAGCTAACTTCAAGGGCTGGCCTCAGCGGGAATGTCTCTCCTGCCTTCACTATAGACAAAATGCCTTACGTGAAGGGCCTATCTTGCCTGCCAACTGCTGGGGATCATGCAGTCTGTGAGGTCTAGACAAGACGGTGTGGTTCTCATAGGTGTATTCTTGGGCACTCCACAGAGTCAGGAGGAGCCCTTCCTGAGTGAAGACCCCAGACTCTGAACCCTGAACCACATAGCCACAGGAAATGAGCCAAGCCACAGAAATATTTGCTCACTCCCATTTGTCTTGCAAGTTCTGGAAAGGCTGTGGTTTATCTCAGTTCTTAGTAATTGGCTTAAAAAGGAAAACAGGGTAGGTGCCTTTGTCTGCAGCATATAGGGTGAGCTGCAGGAGCTGCCGTAAATTGCCCCTTGGGTGAGTGGCTGGCCAGGTCAACCAGAAACCCTCTGGTGAGTGCCTTCAGTGGAGGTGGCTTGTGGAGCAGTGGGCAAGGGGTCTCAGGAGAGCTCTGGAGAGGCCTCTTCCCAACCCCCTCAGCAGAGATATAGTGGGGCTCCCTGCCTGTTCTGGAGGTAAGTGAAATTCTCTAGGCCAGGCAGAGTCTGAGGGCTTTATCACACTGGACACTTAGCCACCAAACACAGTGCCCAATCCCCGTTAGCCTGTCCAGGGTTCTTCAGACCTCACGGACAGGCTCTGGTATGGGTTGAATTATATCCTTCCAAAACGGAAGTTGATGTTCTAACCCCCAGTACCTTAGAATGTGACTTCATTTGGAGATAGAATTGTTGCAGTTGTAAGTGCTTAAGATCATACTGAAGTGGAGTGGGCCCTTAATCCTATATGACTGGTATCTTTTTAGAGGGGAAAATTTGGACACACACACACACACACACACAGGAAGTCCTGAAGATGAGGGCAGAGATGGCAGTAATGCTTCTATAAACCAAGGAATGCCTGAGACCACCAGCAGCCAGGATAGACGCCAAGAGCAGATGCTCCCTCATGACCCTCAGAAGGAAGCAGCCCTGCCAGCACCTTGATCTCAGACTTCCGGCCTCCAGAGCCCTGAGACAAGACATTTCTGAAGCTCAAGTCCCACCCCCCAAAGGCTGCCCTAGGAAACCACTTTTTAAAAAAATGTTTATTATTTATTTTTGAGAGAGAGAGAGAGAGAGACAGATTGCTTAGCAGGGGAGGGGCAGAGAGAGGAGAAGACACAAAATCAGAAGCAGGCTCCAGGCTCAGAGCTGGCAACACAGAGCCCAACTTGGAGCTTGAACTCATGAGCGATGAGATCATTACCTGGGCTGAAGTTGGACGTTTAACCAACTGAGCCACCAGGCATCCCGGAAACTACTTAATACAGTCTCCGTTCTGGGCGACATGAGTGAGTAAAAGGTCTAAGAGCATAGAACCTTCAGAAAGCAAGAATAGGGATCTTTGTTCCTCTGCTGAGAGGCGTGAGACTCCTGCCTCATGTGATAGGAAAACCTGCTGACATTCCCTGAGTTTGTTCTCCATGCTAGCCCCTACACACAGCCTCCCCTTTTTTACCAGTGAGGAGACTAAGTCACAAAGTCCCAAAGCTAGTTGAGATTTGGAGTCATGTTTGATTCCAAAACCTTTGCTTTTAACACAGTTAGAGAAGCTGTCTCTGACTAAGCAAGGCTCATCAGACATTAAAGTCAAGAAGTATGGGCTGAACCCACCTGTGTGCCAGGCTCTTGCTAGGCACTGCAGACACAGTGAGAATAAGACGCATGTGTTCCATGCCATCTTGCAATTAGCATTCTGGTGTCATAAACAGAATCTAAATACAGTTTCACATTAATTGCAATTGCAACAAGTTTATTAAGAAGTACTGGTGTCCCAAGAAGGTGTATATGGAAAGGTCAGAGGAAGAGGTTTGTCATGAGTTGGTATTTGAACTGAATTCCAAAGGACTTACAGAGTTAGATGGAAGAATGTGAGTAAGTGATTCAGGGAGGGGGAGGGTGAAAAGAGTGATCCACAAAAGCTGGCATGGCTGACCTGTGGGAAGCCAGAGATGCAGCTGAAGACACACCAATGAGGTGGAGGAGGGTCTACACTAGGGATGTTCGCTTTATCACAAGAGTAATGGAGGAAGTTCATCAGAGGGTTTCAGCGAAGGACTAGCTTGTATTTGGAAAGACCTTTCTGCTTGTGCAGAGCATGGTTGGAAGTGTGGATGGATAAGGGAAGGCCTGTTTGGAGGCTCCTGTAAGAATCTGAGCAAAAGGTGGTGTCGAGGTTGGGTGGCAGCATTGGGGGTCAGGAGAAAATGGGGTAATTTTAAAAGATGCTTAGTGTCAATAATCATCATAGAAATGCAAAGCCAAAGCACTATGAGATATCGCCTCACACCTATCAAGATGACTGTTATCAAGAAAGAAAGAATGAAAGAAAGAGAGAGAAAGAGAGAAAGAAAGAAAGAGAGAGAGAGATGGGAGGGAGGAGAGAGAGAGGAAGAAAGAGGAGGAGGGAGGAAGAAAAGAAGAAGGAAGAAAAGAGAAAACAAATAATGGCCAGGATATGAAGAAATTGGAAATATTGTGCACTGCTGGTGGGAGAGCAAAATGATGCAGCTATTATAGAAAACAGTATGGTCATTTCCTGCAGTTAAAAATAGAAACACCGGGGTGCCTGGGTGGCTCAGTCGGTTAAGTGTCTGACTTTGGCTCAGGTAGTGATCTCACGGTTCGTGGGTTCGAGCCCCACATTGGGCTCTGTGCTGACAGCCAGCTCAGAGCCTGGAGCCTGCTTCAGATTCTGTGCCTCCCTCTCTCTCTGACCCTCCTCTGCTCATGCTGTCTCTATCTCTCTCTCAAAAATAAATAAAATAAAAAAAAAATAGAAACACCATATGATTCAGCAATCCCACTTCTGGTTATACACCCAAAACGATTGATATCAGGATCTTGAGGAAGACATAGTAGAACTCTGGAGTTTATTACAGCATTATTCACAATAGCCAAGTAGTGGAAACAACCCCAGTGTCCATCAGTGGATGAACGGATAAATAAGATATGGTCTATGCATACAGTGGAATATTATGCAGCCTTAAAAAAGAAGGAGATCCTGGAATATGTGACAACATGGATGAACCTTGAAGACATTACACTTAGTAAAATAATCTAGTCACAGAAGGGCAAATACTTTATGAATCCACTCAAATGAGGTAATTGAAATTGTGAAACTCATAGAACTAGAGAGTAAAAGGGTGGTTGCCAGAGGCCAGAAGAAAGGGGAAATGGGAATGGAACCAAAAGGTGTAAAGTCTCAATTATGTAAGATAAAGAAGTTCTGTACAGGTCTCCTGTACAACACTGTGCTTAGTTAACAATACCACATTGTGCACTTGAAAATTTGTTAAGGGGATAAATCTCATGTTAAGTATTATCACAGTATAATTTTTAAAAAATGTTAGATATTTAAAAAAGAGATATATTTATGGGAACTAACTCTTGGCAAATCTGGAGAGGTGAGGGAGTGGGTGGATGGCTGTGGATGGTGGTGCCATCTGGGGATGTGGGAAAATGCTGGAGACAGATTAGGTTTGAGCCTGTAGATTAAGAGTTAATATTTTGGCTCTCCAGAATTTGAGGCCCCAGTGAGATATCAGAGTATATTTGTCATGTGGGAGTTAGTGGAATCAGACTGGGATCTCAGAGAAGAGGACTGAGGTGGGCACACCATGAGGGAATTATCAGAGGGTGTGGTATGGCCAAAGCCACTGGAGGATCTGCAAAGGGAACCCATTGAGGAAAAGCCCAGGGCAGGCGAGGAGAACCAGGCTAAACCTGAAATGGGAGGAGTTGCAGAACTGACTGGAAGGGTGGAGAAGGCTGGGCAAAAAGAAGACCAGAACAGAGTGACCAGTGGGAAGAGAACCAGGTGGGATTGTGGGTGAGAGGCTTTGGGAAAGACAGGGGCAGCTGTGTAGACTTCTGCCCAGAAGTTGAATCCATTGAAAACTGCAACACACCAGGGGAGTTTAGTGATTTGGGTCATTAGTAAACAAGTAAGAGCTCTGTAGGTGGGGGTGCTAAGGCAGATGCCAGCGGGTAGTGGGTTGAGGAGCAAGAGAAGGGAGATGGAAGGAGATGCAGAATGTAGGCAACTTGCACAAGACACTACTTGGTCTGCTTCAATTTTTCCTTCCCAAATCAGTAAGCATTGGACAGTTTTCTACAAACACTGGGCACCACCATTTCTCAGGCACTTTGCTGGCTGAGAGGATCCCCAATAGGGGATACTAATAGAGAGAATTAGTATGCGGATTGAGCATATTAAGCTCTCACAGAGCTGAGATAGCTTCCTGAAGTGTGTGAAGAAAAATGATCAGAAAAAGAAGGAAGCCGAAGAGAAAGGTACTTGGCTTCTGTTGAAGCATCAGCCTGCTCCACCCAGAGAAGCTCACTTTGTGAGAAACAACAGAAACCCATTCTGGAACCCATTCTCTATTAATTCACAGCATGATAAGTATAAAAAACCCTCAAAATCTCAAGATTGTTAAAAAAAACCCCAGAAATTCAGAAAACTACATCTGCTTTCTTCCCAGTGAAGTGTCTCCATGCTATTCACATTAAAGACTGTGACAAATCTCACAAAATAGAAAAGCTCTTCAATTTCTAATCCAGAATTTCCCATATTTTATCAAAACTTCCTTTTTAAGGGAACTTGTGGGGAAGTCTAAGAGTAGATGGTAGGGAGCCATTACAGGGCTTTGAGCACACTAGAAAAGTTTCCCTAAGAGCTGTGTGTAGGAAGATGCGAGGAAGAGGAGATGAAGAATGGAGAGCCGGTTATGGCAAGATTAACATGCACTAGTCCTAGCTCAGGCAGCATTTGGGTAGATGCATGGAAAGGGACAGGTTCCAAGAAATTTAGAAGAAAGAACGACTAAAAGTGGATGACCCATTAAGGGTGTGTGTGTGTGTGTGTGTGTGTGTGTGTGTAGTGAAGATGGAGGTGTTGGTACAGATAAGTCTGGAGGTGGTGTAGGTTGTGGTTATGGTAGCACAGTGGTGGAGGAGGTGGGGGTGGTGGTGGCAGAAGTGATGGTGATGGTGGCAGAGGTGAAAGTACAGACAGAGGTGAATATGGAGGTAGTGGTAGGGGTGGAGGTATTGGTGATGGTCGTGGTAGAGGTGGAAGCGATGATGGTGGGGAGTAGCAGAACTTCCTGACCTTGTGTCTGGATGAATTTTATCAAGAGAGAGAATGTACCTGGAGGGTAGTTTTGGGGCCAGAATGGAATGTGGGAAAATAATGTCATCTCATCTTGAGCATAGTTTGAGACATCTGCAGAGCAGACACAGGGTGTCCCAAAGAAATACTGCTTTACCTGCTGGAACTCAGGAGAGGACTCTGGGTTACAAGTTTGGGTAGGGGTCAAGCCACAGAAGTGGATGGAACCATAAGAAAAGCAAGCAGAAAGGAAGACAAGGGGACTGGTTGCTGACAGGCTTGGATCAGCATTTCCTAGATAAGCTCCAGTGAAAAAGGGCATCGATGTCTCTTGAGTGCTACATGTACCAGAAAATTCCTGAGCATATCAGCCAGGGTCCAGTGCAGGTCCTGCTCTTACAGGAAAAAGTACCAAGCCCAGCTCCATCTGGACCAGGATGGGCCTGCCTTGCCCTGCCCTGTTTGTCATGGACCTAAGGGACTATGTTTATGTTTTTGGTCCAGTTACTCATAGGCAGCCAATTGGCGGGGGAGGATTTGTGTGCCATTTGGAAATGACAGCCCTACATCTCCATTCCTTGGCTGGACTCCGGCTGGCAGATTAAGGGAGCCTAGCTTGGCACAGGAGTAAACAGTGGCTCTGCAGATGGGTGTCTTGCTTGCACTCCAACTGGGCGTGTGCTCAGATCACACAGATTCCTTTCCTCCAAGCCCTTTGGGCTGCACTGATCTCAGCATGGTGTCGGTGGCCCCTGCCATCTTGGATTATTGGACAAATGTCCTGGCAAATCTAGGGGAGCTGAAGGCCAGAGGCCCCAGCAGGGTGCCTAGTGCCCATTAGGCTTCTTCAAATTTAGAAACACCATACCCATCGTAACCCTGGGTGCCAATGTCAGGAAGAAAGACTTGGACTGAGTAGGAGGTATGCTTGTTGTGGGTTTGCATTTGGCTTGTGAGTCTGGATTCCTGTACTTGGAGACATCATAGGAAACAAACCCCCAGGTACGCAGACAGATACATTGACAATATCTATTACACAGATATTTCATTGAAATATTGATTGAAATTGCATTGAAGGGATGCCTGGGTGGCTCAGTCAGTTAAGTGCCCAACTTCAGCTCAGGTCATCATCTCACAGCTTGTGGGTTTGAGCCCCACGCCAGGCTCTTTGCTGACAGCTCAGAGCCTGGAGACTGCTTTGAATTCTCCATCTCCTCTCTGCTCCTCCCCTGCTTATGCTCTGTCTGTCTCAAAAATAAACAAACATTAAAAAATTTAAAATGGTAAAAAAAAAAAAAGAAATATGCATTGAAATCAAGCCCTTTCATTGAGGTTTTACATGTTGAGGTCAAACCCTGTTTTAATCTAATACTTGGTTCTAATTTATGTGTAAGATGCCCAGAGTTCAAGGAAGCCATAGGACTTGACAATCAACGGTAAGAAGTAACCCTGTGGCCTCGCTTAAGGACTATGTCATCCTCTGGTATTGAGGAAAAGGCGAGGCCTTCAAGTGGTGTTTTGGAGAAAGCCTGTGTGTCAGGTTGCCAGCTCCATCCAGGATCTCATGTAGGAAAGATCCTCCAACACAACCTGTTTAGAAATCCCTTTTCCAGACCTGCAGACACCCAGGCAGACTTCGTCTCTTCCCTGAAATGCATCCCCCACTGAAATGTAACTGCTGGTTTGGAAAAGGGAAATAAAGACGATGGCTTGGTGTTTATCCAAAAAAAAAAAAAAAGCAAAAAACAAAAATAAGCAAACCAACTTCCCTCCTAGCTTGCATTAGTAGTGCTAAAATGTGCCCTTCTAACCTTGCCAGTGTAGACAGGGTACATGGTGTAGACAGTCCAGTTGTGCCAGAGAGAGCAGGCAAAACCTTTCCCAGATTCTGCCCCCAGAAGACCCAGGGGTATGTGGCCAGCTGGGAGGAAGCTATTTCAGGCTCTGATAACCTTTGCCCCAGTGTGCAGGTTCCAGGCAGCTTGGCAACGTACGTTGTGCTACATGTTGAGCCTGAGGCCCAGGGAACTGGGTGGAGTCTCAATCCAACCTGATCCTGGTTTCCTGGGGACCCTGATGCCTACCCAGCTAGGCCTAGCCTTGTTCCATCCTGGGGTGCATGGGACAAACAGGTGTGGGGGTGCAGGTGTGAGCCAGGGAAGTGCTAGAAAGGTCTTCAGAACTCTTGCAAGGGGAGAGACCTGACCCTCATTGGCAAATGGAAGCTAGATAACCTTATAGATGAAAACAGTTTTTTTTGCTTAGTCCCTTTTGGAAGCCTTTCCTGGCTCTGGCCTCTATTTAATATTTTTAAGGAAAATGAAGATGAAAAAAGTTTAATAGATCTATTCATGCTTAACTGGATTTCTAACCACTTCTCCCCTTGAGTGGCATTTCCCATAGCCAGTCTTATACTCGAGTCTCAGTGAATTCTTTGGTTGGCGGGACTATGTTAGTTAGCCCTGGAGGTCAGAGCACATAATCTGGTCGTTTTGGGGATCCTGAACCCTCCTGCCCCATGTCAGGCTAGCGAGCTCTATGGTCTGACTGAAGGAGCAGAGGCCCCTCTGCAGACAGACCGGGGTTCTAACAGTGATTTAGTCATGGGCCTGGGCAGGAAACCCCTCTAACCTGTTGATCCATCTCTAAATCGGGATAAGCATACTTACTTTGCAGGTTGGTATGCTGATTCATTAAATGCCCCGGTATAGGCATGTATTTACAGCCCCAGCATGCTCTCAGGCACCTAGTGCCCTTGGCAATGCTGGAGTCTGGCACGGAAGGGGCTTGGGAACTGTCTGTAGAATCTGAGTCCTCAAAGGGATTATTCATGGTTTAGTAACAGCCTATCAGGAAAGACAATGGTCCCCTTATTGTTCTCTTTCCCATCACTGCCAACCAGGCCTATTTATAACCTAGAGGATTCCTCAGGAGTGACTCACCTGCCACAAGACTACCCCAGGAGACCTTATCACACATTACCTGCCTTGCCTGCTGGCCTCTACCATGGACTCTTCTGATCTCACCTCAGCAAGCCCAGCCCAGAGGTACCTGTTGGTGCCCTCAGCTCAGGCATGACATGATTCCACCTACTAGAGAGGCAGACAGAGGCCAGGAGTCAGAGACAGAGCGTAAGGGGAAACTAAATCCTATTGTGAGGCCCAAGTCAGGGACTGGGTCGTCATTCATATGGAGACATTAGCTCCAAGTTATGGCAGGGCATGTGGGGGAGGGCTGACATGAACCAGTTGGATAGAGAATCCAGTCAGCACAATGGGGCACTAGTCTGGGTTCAGGAAGAGGGGTTTAAAGTGGGTCCATCCCAGCCTTCCATGGAGCCTATAGGGGGTGACGCCAAGGTCTCAGAGGCTGTGTGAAGAAAAGACCTGAGTGGGGCTTTCCTCTCTCCAGCCATAAGGGGCTGGACACCATTATGGCCACAGAGAGGAGGGCTCTGGAGACACCTCATGCAGAGCCAACCTCCTCTCCAGGTCCCTTAGTCAGACTGTGAGGCAGCAATTTCTGGTGGAAGATGGTGGCTGGGGGTTGTCCCCCTTCCCTTCCCACCTCCTCATAGTCACCTCTGGCCTTGAGATTCAGCTCTGGGGCACTTGATAATGTTCCTCCTTCCTTCACAAAAAATGCCCCAGAAAAGGCAGCAAGAAAACTCACATTCTGGGAGTGCTAAGCATTTTTAAAGCCTTGTCTTTTCTGGGCAGCACTTGGCTTCCTTCCCTGCAAAAGGTGAAGATTCTGTTCCAGGGAAAGGGACCTTTGGCATCCACTCCAGGGTCAAGGGCAGGGGTGTTCCAGGCCTGTGGCAGGCTGGATTCTGCCATTGGCTTCTTCCACTTGTATGCCTACATTTGGGAGAGCTTGGGTTGCTCAGTAGGTTAAGAGTCTGACTCTTGACTTCAGCTCGGGTCATGATCTTGTAGTTAATGAGTTCGAGCCCCCCATCAGCTCCATACTGTCAGTGCAGTGCCTGATTGAGACTCTCTCTCTGCCCCTTTCCTTGCTTGTTTTCTCTCTCTTTCACAAAATAAACTTTAAAAATAATTTAAAAAAACTACCTTTGGGGTGCCTGGGTGGCTTAGTCGGTTAAGCATCCAACTTTCGCTTAGGTCATGATCTCGCGGTTCGTGGGTTCGAGCCCCGCCTCGGGCTCTGTGCTGACTGCCAGCTCGGAGCCTGGAGCCTGTTTCAGTCTGTGACTCCCTCTCTCTCTGGCCCTCCCCTGCTCACGCTCTCTCTCTCTCTCTCTCCTAGAAATAAATAAAACATTAAAAAAAAAAACTACCTTTAAAAAATCAGCTGTAAACATTGAGCTGAACGTAAATGGATATTTTCTCAAGAATCTCACCCCTTTAGAGGAGTTGGGATGTATTCATCCAAGGGGCAACAGGAACTGCTCTGGGACAGTCCCCTTTACAGCACACCTGTGCCTATTAGGATGGTGGAGCCTGCAGATTATGCCTTCTGCATGTTCTTCGTCTTATCAGAAAATGTGGAAGAAAGGACACTAGTATTTGTCAAGCACCTACTCAACATTTTTCAGTGATTAGTTCACTTAATTCCTTAATTCCTTAATCCCTGTGCATAGGTATAATCGTAGCTAGTAATAACTAACTTATAACTAAGTAGTAATAACTAAGTGCTCACGGTTAGCTCTGTTTTAAGCACTCTTAAGCTCTGTTTATATGAATTCACTCACCAGTCCTCCTGACAACCCTGCAACAGTGATCTCTACTTTATGAGAGAGGAAATTGAGGTACAGAAATGTAAGTGACACAACATGACACAGCCAATACCTGGCACCGCAGGTATTTGGCCTCAGGCAGTCTGGTTCCACGCCTAAGCTCTTGACCACTTTATGCCATCCTTCTGAAGTGGCCAGGTCAGGATTTGAACCCAGACCACCTTCTCTGTCCTGTTGTGTTGCCTCTCAGGATGGGGAAGGAGCTTGGTTCTCTGAATGGCCCACCGATGTCTGCTGGGGAAGTGACAGATCCCAGCTAAGAGCATCAGATTCCTGCTACAAGAAAGAACGATGGGTGGAAAGGGGGCCAGAGAGAGGAGAAGGGTTTAGTGGGGAGGGGTCTCCTGTGCTGGTACTGCACTTTGTTTCAGGTTCAATTCTTTAGGTGCAAGACATTGTGCTCATCCCCAGGTTTTCCTTTACTTGTTAACCCAGGGGCACCTGGAAGGATCTGCTGTCCTGATGCCAAAAAATGGGCTGGGGCCAGGCAGGGGCAAAGACAACTTTCCCACAGCATGGAAGAGAGGCCACCATGCCCTCAGTCTCCCCTCTGCTTCCCTGTACACCCACCCTCTCCTGTCCCTGTGAGCTCTTGTGCAGGCGTCTGTCTCCAGCCAGCAGGAGACATGGCCTGGTTCTATCTCCAGTGCTGGCACAGGGCCTGGCAATCAATAAACATTTGTTGAAAGAATTAATCAAACTTGGAGCATTTACTGGACAGAGGCCATTAACCCCTGGTTCGAGTCCATCGGCCTGACCTCTGTCTTCAAGTGGTCAGATTAGTCCTTCTGAGGAGACCCAATGGCCCTTGGCACTGAATCCATGTTTCCTTGCTGGTCAGTGACAGAGCTGGCCTGGCCAATGGCCACTGGCTCCAGGAGCAGGAAGCTGAGCAGCAGGGTGTTGCTTTCCCATTGCGTCTCAGCAGTGCCCCTGCCAGGCTTCCGGTCAGTCTGGTGTCTCCTCTGGGCTGGCTCGCTGCTTCCCAGCTCATTTCTCCAGGCACATGGACTCAGATAGGAAGGGTTGAGAAAGACAGGTCAGAGAGAAAGGCACCACACTCCGTGGGAAAATAGTTGCTTAGATTTGCTACTCAATGCCTGGCCTGCTGTTTATTACTGTCCACAAGGCTGCAATTACAGATGTTGAGAGTGAGACATTTTTAGAACAGATTGACATTGCTGCAAGGGCCAAACAACTGATCTGTGGACTCATCTTCTTGAACCACTACCATGGGTTCAAGTTGGCCCTTCACCATAGATGGTGGGAGAGGTGTTGGGTGGGAAAAGGTAGCTTCAGAAATGCATGTTCCTTGCAAGTCTCCTCTGCTTCTGCTCACTGAAGAGGTGTCAGTCTCGTGCCCATGAAATCCAGTGTGGGTTGGGATAGTTCTATGTTTTCATTCTGGCTCCATCACCTGTCAGCTGTGTGATGCTGGGCAAACTGCAGGGTGCCTCAGTTTCTTAACTGTTTATTATTGTGAGCATTAGCAGAATTAGCATAGAACTGGGTCTGGCAAATACTAGACACTATATAGATGTCAGGTCCTGTCACTGATGGGCATATTCAGCTCTGTTTCAGGCTCTCAAGAACCTGAAAGAAGCATGAGACCCAGACCCAAGACTTCATATTGCTCTTTAGGAGATAAGACATAGGCATTGGGACCAGGGCAGACAGGTCCAGCAAGGGGTGCGGCCCAGGGGCTGCTACAGAAGGATCCATGGTGCCCGAGTCAGTCATATGGGAAACTTTTCACAGGGGCCATGACTGGGAGATGGGTCTTAAAGATGGATCCCATGAGGAGAGCGCCAAGGAAAGGTTGAAAGTGGAATGAACACAGTTTTTTAAGGGGACTATAATTGGCTTCCTTGGTGTGGGGGGCTCATAAGGACAGTCTTGAGAAATGAGATCAGATGGGGCCCAATTAAGGATTATAAATACTTAAGATTGACCCCATAGGCAACGGACAGGGAGAGGGCAGCATTTGTGGTTTCAGTGACGTGATTTAGATAAGTCACTAATAGATGGATTAATGCCTAGTACCTAGCATGTGGGTAAGTGAGTAAATAAATGAATGAATTGACGCATTAATTAGAGCTCCTTGGATTGTGAGTAAAATCATCCCAATTCAAAATGGCTTAAGTAAACATAAAACTAGGACATTTATTGGCTCCCAGATATGGAAATAACTTGGGGCCTACCTGTATCCAAGGACTCAAATGCTATCAGCACTCTCTTAGCTGGGCAGCTTGTAATTACTTTTCCAGTAGTTACTGGAAAAAAGTTCTGGAATTTGGCCTTTCTCCCCAGGCTTGGGTCATGTTTCCAAAGGAATGGAATAGATTGGTTGGCTTATCCTTGGGTCACCTCCTTATTATCAGGGAACTGGGGAGTAGAGTCACCCTTAGCACAGAGCTCCCCATGGGGAAATAAGAGTGCTGCTCACAGAGAAGGGTACGGAGTTGCAGGGCAGGGAAGGAGATGAGTTCTGCATGGCAGCTGATGGAAGCTGGAGGGCAGAAGATCAGAGAGATGTTGAAGCCTTGGATGAAAGTAAAGCTGGGCATGTCACCTTAGTGGACCACAGTTCTTTTCTTCTCAACCTCTCCCACAAAAGGGCGTAATGGCTTGAGATCAGCATGACTCAGGATGCTATGTTGAGCATCCAGAGGAGTCTTGGCTGTAGGCACCTGGGAACACTCAGGCATGAGAGAGGAATTGTGGAAGGCAAGAAAATAAATGTGTTTATTTGTTTTGCTTTGTTTTCCCAGAGGGAAAGAGGGGATTGTCACTCCATATCGGTCATATTCCATTTGAGATGTCTCCTAGGCACCCAAATGGGAATTCCAAAGAGGCACATGGTTATAAGAATATGAGAATCAGGGGCAAGGGCTAGAGAGGTCTCCTTGGAGTCCCCAGTGTATGAAGGTATATAAAGCTATGAGACTGGATGTGATCACCTAGGAAAATAGTGCAGATGGGAAGAAGAGGTCCCAGGGATAAGCTTGGGGTGCTGTCAAATTGAGTATTTGTCAGTAAAGGAAGAGCCAGAGAATATGGGTGGGAAATGTAGCAGGAGGAAACCAAGCTGGGGAGAGGCCCAGGAAGCTGACAAAGGAGGGTGTTTCAATTAGTAGGGAATAGACAAATATGAGAAATGCTAATGGGGGAAGAAAGTGTCTATTAGATTTGTTTACAAAGAGATCTTGGTGATCCTGCTAAGGGCAGTCTCAGCGAGACTTAGGAGACAACAGTCAGATTGGAAAGAATTGAAGAGGTGTAGATTGCAGGAATGTGGACATGGAGACAGAGAGTAGGGACAACATTCGAAATGTTCTGCTGTAAAAGAAAGCAGAGAGATGAGGCAGAGGGTCTTAGAATCCTGGGTGGTTATTTTTGGTTGGAGAGTGCCAGAGTATCCTTGTACACCGCAGGGAACAATCCAGTGGTGAGGTGGAAGGTGATATTAAAGAAGAGGGTGTGGAAGCAGGATGCCATACAAGGGTAAGGAGGGGAATAGGATACACTGCCCACTGCACCAGGGTGAGCACGGGGAGATGGGGACCATGCAGGTACACATCTTTGTGGGGTGGTGGGATGTTGAGGGATGGCCTCTCTATTGGTTTCAGTTTTTCTCTGCAGGGAATACGAGGCAAAGGCATCCCTGAAAATGGATTGTGGGTGGGAAAGTGTATGAAATTGTCTCGTATAGCCCAAAGTCAACCCCAAGGGAATGATTCTGGGTGCTGAGCAGTGTTGAGTGTTTCTGAGGCTTCTCCTAATGGACTGAGGTGGAACCTGTCCACTTGGTTGGGAGTCTTTCCATGGCAATGACAAATATGTGGAGAAGGCAAACTGCTGAGTCCATTTAAGGTTGGGGGGGGGCAGCCAGATTGGTTGATGGATGACAGCAGGAAGAACAGGGTGCCAGAAGAGCAGAAGGGGAAAGACAGTGGTGTGGAAGCAGCAGTGGGAGCTCCTTGCCTTCTTATCCAACCCATCTTTCTCTTATACCAGTTCCCCTTCCACTCCCTTAGAGGCAGCAGGGCAAGTAGAGTACTCCAGGAAGGGATAGCTCCATTCCAGTTAAGGCAAAGAGTTAAGGAAAAGTTTAGAGAAGAGGTTGAGGAGATGGAAAGTTCCAGAGAGCCTGGTGAAGGGTTTAGGGTGGGGAAGGAATGGGGAATCAGCTCAGATTAAGGAATGAATGAATGAAACTCAAATGAATGAATCTGTGAGTGATGCCATGCTAGTTAGCTGGAAAGAGGGCACGTCGATGATACCTTATTGATGGCACCACACTGCACATTCTTCTCCATTGTTCATTGTTGATATTGTTGGTGAGGGCGGGGTGGTGGTGGGCGGATGCAATGACAAATGGTGCCATGTGTGGCGTGATGTGCCTCAGTGGTGTACATTTCATTGCTCAGTGATCTCGTTTTGAGTCTCACAGAATTTATTTCCTCAAGCTGTTTCTATCCTTATTTATATAAGTGACTAATCCTTTCATGGGTAGAGCTAAGTCTTCTGTTTCAGTTACATAAAGATACCAAGACAAATTACTCATGAACGTTCCAGAAGAGATGAGATGTCTGCAAATTATTGAGAGTGTTTCAATACATAAATAGTATTATGGAAAGCCTCACAACGATCCAGATTAGATTAGACACAAGAAGTGGGTAATTCCAGATCGGTTATCTCCTTCAGATATGGCACGGTGCCCCACTGCTTTGCAGCTCATCTGCCTGTCTATCACATCTCTATATGGTAAGGATGCTCCCAGCGGCAGCTAGGAAAAAGAAGGAGGGCTGCAGGCTATGTCCCAAAGACTGAAAATTTAACATCACTGTTCTGGATGTGTTACAGCTTGTTGGTAGAATATTGTCCTTTTAAAGGGAGGTGTCTCCTGAATTTACATTGTGGGTATTTTTGCAATACCCCTCTGAAGAGCTAATTGGCCCTAATAAATATTGCAGAAGAAGGGCCCTAACCTAATGGGGAGAACCATTTGCAGTCAAGAGTCAAGCCAGCTGCAGCACTGACATATGCAGAGAATGAAGAGCAGTGCTAATGTCAAGGGTCATCCCACTCTTCACGTTGACATAAACAAAACCATGAACACAGCTTAGAATTAGCTGACAATCATTCCCAAGTTGCCTGATAACTCTGAATTCTGAAAGGAAAATAAAATAAATTTTTTTGTGAGTAGAGAGATCCGTGTTCTGTTTCAAAATCCATGAATGTGTTGAGTGAATCATCATTTCCAGCTATCGGGTTTTGGTGTTTGACTCCTCGTTGCAGACAAAGCACCAAGACCTTACTATAAAATCCAAAAGTACTTCTGAAAGTTAAGAAGATTTTTAATTTATCCTGACTAGTTAAATTCAGGTAAGTCATCCTAATCATTCTTGTCCCAACATGTAGCTATCCCTGCGAAAAGAAAGGCAAACATAAGTCTAGTGAGTTTCTAACCTTCCCACCTCCCTGCCCCCATTGGAGACATCTGCCAAGGGTTCACCAAGGGGTGGAATGAGACAGCCAGCAGGACTGAGACTCTCAATGGCAGTCATCCTGTACAGAGTCACCATCCTATCCCTGGATGTGGTGACTATATTCAAATCTTTGCTTCTAAAGTTGGCTTCCTTGAGATGTTAGGCATGACTCCAGGGACAACACCAAAGCATTCTCAAAACGCATTCCTGGGATTGGCCTCTAGGACTATACATAAAAATTAGTCATACAGAAAACCTTTAACGATAGCAAATTTGGGTCCACTGAGGGTGTATTTGATTTGTGAAAATCAAGCCCAAACAAGTTGTAATTCTAACTCATGGATCCTGAAGGTTTTAGATAGCTTATAAAACTGACCCTATAGAAACTATAAAATAGGTAATTCCATTTCTGTTTTTAAAGTTTATTTATTTATTTTTGAGAGAGAGATAGATAGAGAATGAACAGGGGAGAGGCAGAGAGAGGGAGACAGAATCCCAAGCAAGCTCTATGCTATCAGTGCAGACCCCAATGCAGGGCTTGAACTCATGAACCATGAGATCATGACCTGAGCTGAAACCAAGAGTCAGACACTTAACCTACTGATCCACCCAGGCACCCCATAATTCTATTTTAACCATTCAGTCATCCATTTTTGGTGGAATGGAAAAAACCAAGAACAAAAACATTCTCACAACCAGAAACACCTGATTTCAGATTCCATCCCTGGCACTTACTAGCTGTGTGGCTTTGGGAAAACGACTTAACCATAGAGCTTTATCTGAAAAATCTCCCTAAAGGAAAAATATTTACCTCCTAAGGTTATTTTACTCCTTTTTTGCTGCTTCTCCTCCTCTAAGTGGAGGATATTTCCCTGCTGGGACATTGTCTTCATTCCAGATTCTTTATTCCTCTACTCACTATATCCAGTGGTATGTTGGTAAGTTAGATCTCTGAAAAATAATCACAAATCCTTAATCTGTGACTTCTACCAATTTCTGTTGGTATAAATATTTCTACCATGGCTGTGTTTAAGTTATGAACAGTTTATCAATAGACTCATAAATTTCCTAACTATTTAATAATTGACCATGATGGATAGTAAGAGCTCACCACAGCACATCTCTTCCCCCTTCTCTCTCCTTTCTTCTTTGAACTTACCTGATAGACCTGTGGATGTGGCCAGATAGAATTTCCAACTGTACCTCTGACTTTTACATTTAACCAGCTCATGTGCTAGAATTCAAGTGGTCTAACCATTGCCTCCCATCTTCTTAAATATCCCTTGGCCATCCCATCAGTAGGAATTTTCAAAGGAGACAGAGGGCTTTTGGGTTTGTTTTGGGATCTGCCAATTTACAGTTGGGTGTCCTCATTCTACCAGTGTTTAGGACTGATCCATTACCAGTAGAGTTCTTCATTGTAGGAGTTCTCAGGCTCCTTTGTCCACCCCCTCCCCCAATGATTCTGGATCCAATTCCAATTTGAGTGTGTATTGGGGAATGGGAAGTCCAACATTATCAAGCAGTTCTGACACCAACTGGGTATCTTATAATTCAGTGCAATTCTGACACTATCAGATCCCACAGGTGGAGGGTTCAGTCCTACAAGACTGCCCTCACCACATACATACATGTCAGATGCCAGTCATCAACCCAGATTATCACCTGTGCTTTGGATGAAGTGTCAGAGTTCCCAGGACCCCATCCTTGGACTTGAGTAATTCACTAGAGTGGCTCATAAAACTTAAAGAACTATTACCTACTAGATCACTGATTGACTATAAAAGGGTATAACTCAGGAACAGCCAAATGAAAGAGATGCTTAGGGCAAGGTATAGGCAAAGAGTGTAAGTTTCCATGCCCTCTTTTAGACAGAGGTATAAAAGTCACCTCATTGACATAGCAAAAGACAACTTTACTGTTCTCGTTGCAGGAAATTCCAAGGGTTTTAGGAGCTCTGTGCCAGAAACAGGGTGGAAGGCCAAATCTGTATTTCTTATTAGAAGTTGCAATATCATATCACCTGATTGCATTCTACTTCCAATGGAGTCTGGAGGGGCTTTGGAAACCTAGCGAGTGGAGAAAAATCACAGGAGTTCTGGTACTCTGTCACAAGGCCGTGTGAAAACATGCATGTCAGGAGAAAGAGCATCATCCACAGACATTCTCAAAGCAATGTAAGTTGACTTAGTAAGGAGCTCTTCCACTCAGCATGGGCCTTAGGCACTAAAATCATCCATGTGTTTTAACAGTCTTGAGAAGGACCCCCAGGCATCCAAAGGTAGATACCAACTTCATCAAGCACAGGTTATGTTCATAGATTATTTCACATCAGTTCTATCACAACCCTATGAAGGTGAAATTCTTATCCTGATTTTACAAGAAGGGGTGGATCACATACCCAGGGTTACCAAGGGAGCAGGAAATGGTCTGGTTCATAAGCCTTCCTGGAAATGTAAATTAGCATAATCCTCCAAGAGGCAATGCTGCCTTTTATCTCAGTCTTGAAACTCTTCATCCTGTCTCTTTAGAAAAGTCCTTTGGTTGTGTCAGTCCAGGTAAGCTAATAACTTTCATAACCAACAACTCCTAAATACTAGGTAGAGAAAGACAGGGTTGGCAAACCATCTATACAGGCTGGATAGTAACTGTTTTAAGCTTTGAAGGCCATACAATCTCTGTTGGAACTCCTCATCTCTGTTTTTGTGAAAGAAGCCACAGACAATAAGTGAATGAATGGTGTGGCTGTGCTCCAGTCAAACTTTATTTATGGACACTAAAACTTGAATTTCACGTCATTTTCATGTGTTACAAAATTCTATTCTTTAAACCATTTTTACAAATGTAAAAACTATGTGGAGCTCACAGGCGATAAAAAAGGAGACTGCCGGCTGGATTTGGCCTTTGCTCCACAGTTGGCTGACCAGGGCCTAAAGCTCTGGAAGTTTCCTCTCACTGAGGCAGTGATCCAACATGGGGGTTCTTGGATGGAAGGACCTTCTGAGTGACTCTTTGCCAGTGGCTTCTTAGGAATCCAGGATCCTTCCATCCTGTGCTCCACCGTCTCCAGACCTTCGAGTCTTTTCTACTACCTCACTGATGGAGAGTGAGGACAGAGGATTTTGCAGGCATTTTTTCTGGGCAGCCTGGAGGTGTTCACATTACCTCCCCCCTCATTCCACTAGCTGTGAGTCAGCATGCTCCAAATGACAGGAGAGACAGGGGAGTTGTCTAGCTGTGTTCCCAGGGGGAAAATGGACAGGAGCTCAGTGACCACGAAGCAGCGTGTTCAGAAATCAAATAACACACCATGTTCACATGTGTCCATACTGCAACAGTACTTTAAAGGTGTAAGACTGGAGGGATGCCTGGGTGGCTCAGTCAATTGAGCATCTGATTCTTGATTTTGGCTCAGGTCATGATTTCACAGTTCGTGAGTTCGAGCCCTGCATCAGGCTCTGCATTGACAGTGCAGAACATGCTTGGGATTCTGTCTCCCTCTCTTTCTGCCCCTTCCTGACTCATTCTTTCTCTATTCTCTCTCTGTCTGTCTCTCTCTCTCAAAAATAAAGAAATTAAAAAAAATAAAGGTGCAAGACTGGAAACCAGCCTGGTTGGAGCAACAGTTGAGCCTGTGAGTATATCCCACACCCTAGGCACCATGAACATTGTTAAGCCTGTGAGTATATCCCACGCCCAAGACACCATGTACATTATGGTCCTGCAGCCTGTTCTTGGGTCTGTACCCTCCAGGTCATTGCTGAAGTGACCTCTGCACAATGCTATCTTCTTAGTCATATGGCAGAGCCAAAGCTACAGAGGCTAGCCTAAGGGGGTGGGCCTGGGGGGAGTAACTCTGTGCCTGACTGAATTCAGTAACCCCCACAACAACCAATGGTGAACGTGCTATGAACCATTCTCATTTTAAAAATGAGGAAAACAAAAACCCTGAGAAAGCCTCATCTGACAGCTGAAGAAACGGATTCCGGAGAAATGAAATAGCCTTCTCAAAGTCATGTCGTATTAACTATCACAAAGGTATTTTCCCTGGGCACCTGGGTGTCTCACTAGGTTGAGTGTCCAGCTCTTGATTTTCAGCTCAGGTCATGATCTCATGGTCATAAGATGGAACCCCATGGGTGCTCCACTCTGAATGTGAAGCTTGCTTAAGATTCTCTCCCCTCCCCCAGTTATCCCCTGCTTGTGCTCTGTCTCTCTAAAATAAATTTTTTTTAATTAAAAAAAAATATATTATTCTCCCATTTAATTAGTGCCTATTATGTGTTAGGGGCTATGCTGAAATTAGATCTAATTTTCATAACAACCATGCAAGAGAGGACTTTATTCTTATTTTTTAGGAGTCCCCACAAGGGCTCTTGGTGAAGGTCACACAGCTGGCAGGTGACTAAGCAGGATAATGCTGTCCCCACTCTTTCTGAAGCCACCATGCTCAGCTGCTTCCTGGCATCACAACAAGGCCCTGAACATTCCCTACTCCTTCCCTGTCCTCAAGGGTGACTTGGGGCCTAGGGCTTTCCCCGGCTTCCATAGACCTGCTCCAGCATTTCTCCCCTCTGAAAGAGGGTGAAGAAACATTTCACAATGGAGATACCAGGTGCTTGACTTGCCAGCAGCCCACGCTCCTGGGGGCAGGAGGGAGAGGCCTCGGCTCCTGCCACTCTGGGGAATGGGTAGATCAGGTTCCCCCTTTCCAGAGTTTTCCAATGTCCAGGAGGGGGAGATGCAGGGGTGACAGAGGGGGGAGGGAGAGGAGGAGGGAGTGGGGTGGGGTTTTATCTACAAATTACATTTAAATTCAGATGCCAGCAAGTATAGCATGCTAAAGGATTCTAGATGGGGAACATTATCCCTGGGCCTCAATTTCCCCATTTATTCATAAAGAGAGAATAACAGGGTATGTACCTGGCAGGGGAGATCAAGTGGGACAGGGGAAGACACTTACATGTTGTAATGCATCGTGTGACCTTGAGGTGTCAAAGACTCCCCATTCTGGCCCTTCTCAGTGGGCCCTTCCAAGATGTGCCTCCAAGGCTGGGCTCACTGGTTAAAAGTCTAGACCAGGTCAGATACCAAAAATTTGAAGTGACTGTTTTGGGGGCTTTGCATGGTGGTTTCTAGGCCCCCCCACCAAGAGTCCTCCTTCAGTGGAGGTCACTGCCACTAAGCCTCCCTTGGTGGGAACCTTCCTCCTCCTTTGGAAGCCATGATGCGTGTCCCCATGGGCCTGGAAAATCTCCCCCAGTGGGACTTGGAACTTAGAAAGGAAGTGTGCTCTGACAAGTCTGTTCTCATCCACCAAGGTAAGCCCTGCAGAAGCCTGGCAACAACCAGGCTGACCATGACCTACATCTGGAAAGGTCCTGACCCAGTTGTGCTCTCAACCTCCACCAGATGACATTCTCATTCACCAAGTCCCAAGGGCTCCAGCACACACATGCAACAGGTGTGAGCTAAGAAACACAGAGGTGCAGCTCAGGGACACTCTGGGTCTGTCTGATTGGCTGGAGAGAGGCCAGGGCAGGCCCTATGGGGCAAAGGTCCCCTCTTGTCCCTTAAAGCGCCCCTTAGATTTTAGGGTACCTAAAGAGGCTTGATTGTTCTTCCTGCTATTTGCATAGTATGACATTATTTTATGTATTTGTTGGCTTGTTGGTGTTTTCCTGCCTCCCCCACGAGAAAGCAGGGTCTACAAAGCCAGCGAGTTATTGTTTTCTTTTTTACCATCAGTGGCAGGCTGAACAATCTTTGTTCTCTAACAATATCAAGTCCTAATCCCTGGAACTTGTAAATGTTACCTTATAAGATAAGAGGCTCTTTGCAGATATGATTAAAGATCTTGAGATGGGGAGATTATCCTGGATTATCCAGGGGGTCCTAAACCAAATTGCAAGTATCCCTCTAAGGAAGAGGCAGAAGGAGACCACGGAGGCCAGGAGGAGAGCAACATGGCCACCGGAACCTGGAAGAGGCAAGGAATGGATTCTCTCCCCAGAGTGTCCAGAGGGAGCACACAGCCCTGCCACACCTTGATTCCAGCCCAGCGATACTGGTTTCTGACTACTGGTCTTCAGAACTGTGAGAATACATTTCAGTGTGGTTTTAAGCCACCAAGTCTGTGGTGATTTGTTAAAACAGCCACAAAAAGTAAATACATGACCATATCCCAGTGTCTGGCCCATGACAGATAGTCAATAGACATTTGTTAAAAGCATAGATGTCCTAGCCAAGGATGCTCTCCAGGCCAGCTTGGGTCCACCCAAGGCTAAGACCCCAGCCTGTGTCCTGAGTTGTTCTGCCCTACAACAGCTTCAGCATGGGCCTGTGAAGCTGTCCACCAGAGGGCCTATGTCTGACCAAACTCCACTCACCTCTTGCAGAGTCATTGCCTCCTGGACAAAGATGAATGCAAGCCAGAGGGCCACATCCGGTCAGCAGACATATTTGGCTGGCATAGAATCTTGTTTGTAAATTACATTAGTTGTTAATGTTTTATTGAAAATTGGGAGACTTCACATAAAATCAGGATTTCCAACCTCTGTGAAAAAGTCAGATGCTCTTTTCAGCCCCAGGTTGCATTCCCACAAGGCTCAAGTGGTTAGACCTGAATGGTGTCTCAGTCCCCAACCACCAGGGACCCTCTCAGTCCCCATCTGCACACTGCCCCCCACATTTGAGATGAAGGATTCAGATTTTCTCTGACGTGCAATGAGTGTCACACCAGTTCAACCTCTCAGCTCCTCTGTCCTGTCCAACTTGACTGCCTCCCAGACCTTCCTTTATAAAGATTCTAAAGGGACCCCTCCCTGCCCTGTTCATGGGCTCTCTGAAGGGGGTTCCACTTCCCTTGTCCCTTTCAGGCACTAGGCCTCTGTAGCCCCTGGAAATCACCCAGTTGTTCCTGGGGGTCTTCACTCTCTCAGTCAGCAGGACAGCAAACTTCCCAGAGCCACCCAGGACGACCTCCCGCATTCCTGGAAGATGGTGGGACGGCAGAAATGCATCTGCTTTCCCAAGCACTCCCTGGCCGAGTCAGACAGTGGCTCCAACGGAAACCAAAAGCACTAATGAAGGAAAGGAATGTAAGCGAAACACTTGGGAAGGTCCCACGAGGAGGGCTCTTGGCTCACTTGTAGGACACGGGGTCCTCAACGTCTCCAAAACGGTGCCCAAGTCTGAAGCTCAAGTGTGCATCTGCCTTTAAACATGCAAATCCCAGGACTGACATTAGCAGGCTCTGATTCAGTGCAACCCAGGGGGAAGGGGGGACCCAGAGAACTGCATTTATGGCCAATGGCCTTAGTGGTTCTGACTTAGGGGTCTGGGACTGTGCTTGGCCTGGGGGTGCAGAGCAGGGAGGCTCTCAGAAACACAACCATCTCTTCCTCTCCAGGCAACAGCCACAGCAACACAGAGTATCCATCTGATGAGAGGCGTCACCGAGTGGGGCCCCTAGGAAGTGATCTGTGTCCACAGCTGCCGTCTACTAGGCTGCTTTAGCAAGTCTTCCCCAGGGCTTGAGAAAATGAAATTTAAAACATGTGTCAGGGCCTTAATAGGACCAGTAAACTCCTCAGAGTCCTGCTCTGGCTAATGTTTTTAAATCTGTGAGCACTTCTGACCAGGGGTCTCTAGCACTGGGGAATGGATTGAGTGAGATGGGGAATAAATATACAGAATCAGCTGGCTCTGTGTGACTGTTGGCAAGTTCCTTAGCATCTCTGAGCCTCAATGTTTTTACTTATAAACCGGGAACAATAACTACTTCAAAGGGATATTGTAAAAAATTAATCGAGGGGCACCTGGGTGGCTCAGCCGGATGAGCGTCCGACTTTGGCTCAGGTCATGATTTCACGGTTCGTGGGTTTGAGCCCTGTGTCAGGCTCTGTGCTGACAGCTCAGAGCCTGGAGCCTGTTTCAGATTCTGTGTCTCCCTCTCTCTCAGACCCTCCCCTGCTCATGCTCTCTCTCTCAGAAATAAATAAAAACATTTTTAAAAAATTAAAAAAAAAGGCATAAGCTTATAAAAAAAATTAATCGAGATGAGGAACATGCATGTCTGACTCTTACTAGGCACTCATGCAAGTTTCCATGTCTGGACCCCATATTTTAATCCTAAGGTTGGAGTATTGTGTCTGATATTGCAGCTTCTACATCCTTCTCTCCTGCACCACTGGGGATGAGGAGTGGGGTACTAAGTCTGCAGCTCTGATAGTCACGACTTTCAGTGACCATTAGCAGACAGCCACTCATATAGGCATACACACAACAAAAGATATAAGGTGTGCAAATGAGGCGCATTTATTATAAAGCAGAGGGAACCCCTCAAAATATGTGGGCCCAGGAAGGCCTGGACCCAAGAATGGAAGCCATGGAAAACCTTCTCTTTCCTTCTGAGTTCCCTTCTCTCATTGTCTCCCTCTCCACATGGCCTTTTGAGCAGGCTTGTGGCCAGGCCCACAGGAGAAGGTTGCTGACCTTGAACTTTCTTAATGACATGTCTTCAATTCAGGTGAGCAACAGACAGCATTGACATCTCCAAATCCCACCCACATGTACCCAGGACCAGCATGGGGGCCTTCACACCTAGACCAATCAGCTCAGCCCTGACACACTGTGTCAGCCATCCCTCCCAGTGGGGTTGTCCTCAGTGCGGTAGGACCAGGGCCTCCAGAACACTCCTAAAGTAGTCCATCCAGGAGGCTAATCCTGATGCATAACTTATTTAGGGGCTTGCATCCTCCAAATCTGCTTGGGGGAGCAAGCCTAGCATCCATACAACTTCTCCGCAGGGCCGTGATGAGCCCTGTCACACAAAAAGGGGCAGAAAACTGCCATTGTGAGAGTGTTTGTTTCTGCCAGCCAGGTCTTGACTAATTCTGGGTGATGCATGGAAGATTCTCCCATCAAGGGGGTAGGTACTCTGTGGAAAGGCACAGGTATCTAACCAGCACTGCCCTGCTCTGCTCACAAAGTCTTTGTGCAGACATCTGCTTGAGCCCTCACAAAACTATGAGAGAGGGTTAGGTGGTCACAGAGCTAACCAGAACCACTATACTGCACTACTTGGGGCAACATTCACACTGTAATCTAAGTGAATGGCACCTCCTGGAGTTGTGCAGTGTATTACCTGAGCAGCTGAACATTGTGGCCCTGTAGCCGATCATTAACAGAGCCAGGTGAAACTCAGGACCTTGGCTTCGAATTCTATTTTCTTTCCATTGCTGTTTCTCCTTTGATGAGGAACCTTCTGAAGTACCTCACTGAGTTTGAAAAGATGGCTGATGCCTACACTGGGTTCTTCATCTGTAAATTCAGGCTAAAATATCAACTTCTATTGCTGGGATGAGTAAACGCTATAAAGTAGAAAATAGGACCCTGACCCAGGGTCTAGGCCTTAGTGGAATGTGAGAAAAGGAAGTAGCTATTGTTACTTATTATTTTATTACTATTATTACTATATATATATATAATATACTATATATTATTACTATTAATTACTATTGTCATAATAATATTCATTGTAAGTATCTGTGCCTGCTATTTTTAGGATCCTCTTTCCCATGCAGACACACCTCCCCCTCAGGGTGGTGAGGGTCTAAGGCTCCTAGCACTACACCTGCACAGATTAGGTAGCCCTCTGTTTTCCTCTTGCTCTCCTACAGTGAGGGTGACCGACATCATACTCTAGGGTATTGGTGAGGAAGGAATCCCAATGGGCTGAGACAGCAGAAGCCCCCTGGTAGGTCCATGAGTGAAATGGTTGAGAGCTCCCAGCACCCCCTGCCCTTTCCTCTCCCTTCTGTCTCATGCAGGTGTTGATGGGCATGTCTCACTCTCTCTAGTACACAGAGCAGCCACCGAACGCCTGCCTCACCTGTGCCTGGAGCAGGACTTGGTTCCTGTGTGCCACACACAGTAATGAATGGATGAAGGGCTGAGCAAATGAGAGGTGGAACTCCCCCCTCCAACTTCCATTCAGCACAGTTTCATTTCCTTTTTCCCGGCAAACCCTAGGGCGTATCTGCTCTGTGAAATGCACAGTGCCAGATTGGGACACTAAGACAAGCCCACGTGCCCTTGACCTTGGCAGCTCACATCTAGGCAGGAAGAGTTCTGGACGTGCTCTGTTCCCTCTTCCAAGCCCAGATTCTGGGCAGATTCTTTGTCCAGATTCCCTAAAACAGCCATGAAGGGGATTGGTGGGTAGGCAGGGGACATGATAGCCATTGGCCTTCCTTCCTAGTCTTTGTCCACTTTTCCCTCTGTGCTTCATCCTCTCTTCGTGGTGACCCTGAGTGTGCCCAGGTTCCTCTAGGCTTGGAGGAGCTAAGGGGCCCTCGTTGCCCCGGGTGACAGGGAGGGAAGCTGTGTTCTGAGCAGAAACAGGGTGAGCACACAGAAAAATGCACACATCAGGACAAATGCCAGGCACATATAAACACACAGAACCACATATGGCTATCCTGAACCATAGCCGCCATGGCAGGAAGGAGCTTTGGGGAGGCAAGGTGACTAGATCCAGGTGGTATCAGTCCAGGGTCCTCTCCTTCCATCTCCCCTCACGTGCCTCCCTTCAGCTCCTCTTGGGTCTTCCTTCTCACTCTTAGGTCTTCCTTCTCACTCTTAGGTGACTCTGTGACTCTTGGCTTTATGGCCTGACCCAGAGGACCTCATCCCCCCGTCCCCTCCCCCACACATGCAGAGAACAGGACACCTTGCCTTGCTGCCAACCGCTCCTGCTGGGGTGTGCTAACAGTCCCCCAGAGAATTCCCAAAAAGCCACACATGAAAGCAGTGTGAAGCCAGAGGTCACAGACACAGAGGCCAATGGAATCAGTATTTATTTATTTTTTAGTTTTTTTTTAAAATTTTTAATTTTTTTTTTCTGAGAGAGAGAGAGACAGCGCGAGCAGGAGAGGATCAGAGAGAGAGGGAGACACAGAATCAGAAACCGGCTCCAGGCTCTGAGCTAGCTGTCAGCACGGAGCCCAATGCGGGGCTCAAAACCACGAACCGTGAGATCATGACCTGAGCCAAAGTTGGCGTTTAATCGACTGAGCCACCCAGGGGCCCCTTATTTTTTAGTTTTTTTTTTTATTTTTAGATTTCTTTTAAGTTTATTTATTTTGAGAGAGAGAGAGAGCATTAGCTAGGGAGGGACAGAGAGAGAGAGAATCTGTCTATACAGAGCACAACGTGGGGCTCAAACCTACCAATTGTGAGATCATGACCTGAGCTGAAATGAAAAATTGGACACTTAACTGACTGAGCCACCCAGACGCCCCTAGAATCAGCATTTAATGTAACTGAGTGAGGTGGGCTCGGAACAGGCATCAGGGAGTGGTGGGGACTGTGGAATATGGAGAGCCCAATGGTTCTACCTCAGAGGCCCTCACTCGAGCAGGCAGCAGGACGGCCTGGATGGTTGTCAGGACGCACACTACTGGGTCCCCGTCCTGCTTTTCTGCTGCAGCAGGTCTGGGTTTGAAAACGGGCATTTTTCCCAAGTGCCCAGAGGATGCTATTGTTGCTGGTTGGGGACCATGCCTTGAGGACCACTGCCCTTCCTGAAGGGGGCGCTGGTTCCCCAGCACCAGCCTGTGGTTGCCTGGGGATCGCAACCTAATGCTGCGAGGTATTCTGATTTTCCAGAGAAAGCCAGAAGTGCAGATTTCATGTAAGCTTCCTGACTAAAATAAAATGTGTAACGAAGTTTTTAAAAAGTGAAACTCTGTTGAGGATTAGGTAAAATATATCCACAGGTTGAATTGGATTCACAGCTTTCCACTTTGTGAGCTGGGTGTTTGTATGCATGCATGTTCTGAGACCTGTTTCCCCCACTCCACCGCCAATGCCTCATGATGTTTGTAGCCACTGGCTCCTGACTGTTGCCACGTGTTTCCCAGGAGCTGAGAGCCTTGTGTTGCCCTTGCCCCTCCAGCCTGCAGAACAACGAAGATGGACTGGTTTGTCTTACAACCTCTGTCAATGAGAAGGAAGAAAAAGGCTACCCATCCTAAGAGGATTATCTCAGACCACAAATAATTAATGGCGGAGCACACCACTGAGGGAACCCTGGGCTGGGCTTAGCAAGAAGCCTGGAGCACTCTGCCAAGTGGGAAACTGAGAGACGCCTCCGGTAACAACAGCCCCAATGAAATGGCAGGCAGCTCAGCTTTCAGGCTCAAAGGACCGAAGATGATCTGAGCGCAGGTCAGGATAAAAGTGTCTGCCTCCCCAGGCATAGGACAGCAGAACAGCGCACACCTCCAACATCACGTCTGGCTTCGAAAGGCAGGCCCCTGGCCAGCCATGCAGGCTCGTTCTTGAGCCTGGGCTCTGCCTCCTGTAGCCATTCCCCTTCCTACTTCTCTTATCCAACGATAGAACGGCAACGCCACAAAACAATTAATAGCTCTGAGCATATCCAGCGCATCAAGGCTTTTCTGGGTCTTGGAGCTGTACTTTCTGTTGAGTGATGATTACCTTCTGAAGAGAACACACAAAATATGGCAGTTTTAGTTTACCTCCCCATCCCCATTTGTTTTTTTTAGCCTTGGTGCATTTGATTTTCAGAATGAAGTGTTTCTCTAGCTCATTTTGAAAGGCCACAGTGGTCCAGTGTAGAAGGTTTGTAGGCCTGGAGATGAATGTGAAGAAACAGATGCCATTCTTCCACATGCCCGTAATTAGGGTATGGTCTGCCATGGAGGTGGTGGAGACCTGGAAGCCAAGCTACTCTTTTTACCCTCTTCCTCCCTCTCCATCCTGGCATACAGGAGGTCTCTTCAAGGTCTGGGCAGATGGTACCACCATCACTCTTTGCTCAGAAGATTAGCTCCTCCCTGGATGAGGACCATCAAAAGGGATGCAAAAAATTGACAAGGGGTTTATTCTAGACATTTATCACCCTCATCCTGGAAAATATGTCCTTAAAACATGGAAAAGCTGGGTGAACATTGGAGATTTCAACCAGAGCTACTTGCTGGTGTCTGTGTCTCATGTGGTCCTGCACACACGGAGAGTCTGAGGCTTGGTGAAAACACACACTCAGCTTTGCACGGATAGGAGGATTAGGAGGAACTTAACGGAGGACCATGGGGGAGAAGAAGGGGGGAAATGGTGGGGGAAAGGGAGAGAGGCAAACCATGAGAGACTCTTGAATGCTGACAAAAACTGAGGACTGATGGATGTGGGGGGAGGGGGGATGGGCACGGAGGGGGGCACTTGTGGGGATGAGCACTGGGTGTTATATGGAAACCAACTTGACAATAAACTATTTGTAAAAAAAAAAAAAGAAAGAAAGAAAGAAAGAAAGAAAGAAAGAAAGAAAGAAAGAAAGAAAGAAAGAAAGAAAGAAAGAAAGAAAAGAAAACACACACTCAGCATGCTAACCTGATGGAAGGTGGTCACCACAACACTTTCAAAGGACACATTTTAGCAGGTACTATAGGAGGTTATTGTATTAGTCAGAGTTCTCTGGAGAAACAGAGCTAATAGAATGTGCATATTTATGTCTCTCTGTCTCCATCTCTCTAGCTCTATCTCATCTATCTGTAGAGAGATTTATTTTAAGGAATTGGCTGGCATGATTGTAGAAGCTAGCAGGCCCAGAATCTACAGGATGGGCCAGCAGGCTGGAGACCCATGGAAGATATTTTATTTCAGCTTGAGTCCCAAGGTTATCTGAAGGCAGAAATGCTCTTCCTTGGGGGAGACCCATCATTTTTCTCCTAAGGCCTTCAACTGGTTTGGTGGGGTCCATCCACATTATAGAGAGTAATCTATTTTACTCAGAGTCTACTGATTTACTACTAAAGCCAAGACTACACTGTAGGTTATCTAACTTGAATTTAAATAAATTTAAAAAATGGAGAAAAGGTCTACTGATTAAAATGTTAATTACATCTAAAGAATATCTTCACAGAAATATCTAGCATGTTTGACCAACTATTAGGGTACCATGGCCTAGTTGGTTGACATGTAGAATTGGCCATTGCATGCATGAACTGGCTAATGTTTGGGAAGTGGGAGTCTCAGGAGACTGATAAGCAAAGATGGTGCATGCTGGGCCAGGAGAAATTCTTTCCAGACCCTGGGAGGTCCTGAAGGGAGGGCTCTCATCCATCTCCCTTGAAATTCTAGCTCCTCGAGTTGTAATGCCAGATCTCACACCTGGGTTTTGGTGTAATGTTTTGCATCATGACCAGAACTATCTTGCTGATGATGTGACAATGCCCCCAGCAGCACACAGGCAAGCATACTTCCAGGAAAACCAGGCTGTGGATCTTATTTTGGTTTTCCTTCCATGCTTTTTCTGTCCAATGATCCTGTTTACACTGTCTTGGCCCCTGTCACTGTAGGGAAGGTACTGAGGATCACTGAGAACAACAGAAACAAAGTCTAGCCTTTGAGCATCCCAGCTGATGCCTGGCATGAAGGACATGAATGGGTCAGGATCAGTTTTTATCACCATTCAAACTAGACACAACTCTTGTGGGCTGGAGGGAAAACAATTGGTGGGGAGGGAAACAGCCTCACATCTGGACATGGGTCTCTGAGAATGGGGGTGATAAGGTAAAGAGCAGAGCAGTTTGGGGGGAGCTGAGCACAATGGGAACCAGGGCCTCCCATCACCAGTGAAGCCTGGAGGTGCACTCTACCTTGAAGAGATCTCCTGTATGCCAGGATAGAGAGGGAGGAAGAGGGTAAAAACAGTAGCTTGGGCTTTCAGGTCTCCACCACCTCCATGCTGGGTTTCCAGGGCCCCCAGAAGGCATCTGAAATCATGCACCTTGTATTGTTCACTCTCATTTAGCAGTGTTGCACACACCCTAGGCTCTGGTAACCAGTTGTTGATCAGAGATGTTGGGTGAATGAAAACTCATTTGTTCAATGGACTTGGTCCCGCAGAGAATCCACTCTTGGCTGGGTGGTAGCTGTGGCACTCCAGAGGCAGGTCCTCTTTGTTACCTGGTAGGCATAACAAGGGTACAGTGAAGGTCACAGTCTTTGCTCACAAAGGGGTAAGCTACCTTCTGTCTGGTTCAGACACCCTTGAACAGACTCTTACAAACCAAATACTCCTGAACCTCAGTGAAATTGGACTGGCCCCTATGGATGGACCTTTCACAGTCTGCAGTGGGTGGGTGAGCAGGGCACAAGGAAGATTATTCCTGGTGTCTCCTTACCCCACACGAAGGAGCAAGTCCTTTGATTGTGTCTTGTAGGAAGGTGTCCTTGTGGCCTGACTTAGTACCACCTGGAGATCTCACAAAGGCCCAAGGCACAGGTACCATATCTGAGAGAAGGTAGTAGCTGGATGAGTCTTTTCTCTCCAGAATGACCAATGCTGGGTCCTTCCCTGGGATGGGCTATCTTTTAACTCAGAGGCAAGAGTCTGACTTTTCCAGCTTTTTCACCAGAAAGTTCCACCCATCACAGGACTCTGTGGGACAAAGAATCAGAGTCATAGTTTTTACAGCCTCTTGTTCTGCCCCACAGCCAACCAGAAGGGAGGGAGAAATTGTAGCGAAACATGGTAGGAAAATCAAGGGACTTGAGACAAAAGTCCTGGTTCCTTCTCTCTCCAGCTGTGGCCTTGAGCGGGTTCCTGGATGAGCTGGGCCTCAGCTCTCTAGTCTGGGGAATTGGGAGCTCTGTGCAAGGCACCACCCATGCTACTATAGGATGCATAAGAGCATAAGGAAGATCTCAGCCTCAGGGAGACTACACCCAACTCATTAAATCCTGGGTATTGAAGGAGCACGTGGAGTTTTGGTCAATTGAGATCTCACTTTCTTTTAGCTGGTCTGTTTGTTCAGTTCAATAAGATGTTTACTTAGCACCTGTTATGTCTTAGGCCCTTTATTAGAGGCTGGCAAGAGCAAGGTTAAAAGATGGGATCCTGCCCTGGAGCAGTGATTCTCTCTCTCTTTAATATTTTATTTTTATTTCTGAGAGAGAGAGAGAGAGCAGGGGAGGGTCAGAGAGAGGGGGAGACACAGAATCCGAAACAGGTTCCAGGCTTTGAGCTGGCTGTCAGCACAGAGCCTGATGTGGGGCTTGAACCACAAACCGTGAGATCATGACCTGAGCCAAAGTCAGACGCTTAACCGACTAAGCCACCCAAGTGCCCAAGCAGTGATTCTCAAAGTTTCTGATTTCAGAACCCCTTTTTGCTCCCACTTCATTCTCCAAAACAGGGAGGAAAAGTTAATGAGAAGAGCAACATGGTTTTACATGTTTACTAATGTGAAATAAATTCCATAAGCCTTTTTCAATGCTGAATTTAATAGAAGGCAGCTGGATTCATATATCTGCTTCCGCATTCAGTGCGCTATGATAAATCACATCCTGGAGTCTTTAGAGGAAATAAGAAAAAGGGAAATAACATCTTAGGATTAATTATGAAAATAGTTTTGACCTAGTGGGGGCCACTGGGCTTCAATAGACATTTTGAGAGCCACTCAAAATGAGCCATGGGCATTAATGTCAGGAAAATGCACTGCTCTTTGGAGATTATTTTCATTGTCATATTAATTGGAGGGCACTGTTAACTGAGCCAGGAATCTAGCTCCATTTTACATATAAACACAAAGTAATGTTTGCATAGTTTTAATATACTCAGTATTTTCCAAGAATTCAACTACCATGACAAATGAGAGAAGATTACATGTTGCTTTGTTCAGAACTTTACTAAGAGTTATTAATCTTTTCAGAAAATGCATTATTAATGGCAATGTTGTTTTTGGTATTTGAGTTACCTGCATATGAGCCTGTTGCTGTCCTTCTGACTACCCCAGAGATACAAGAACCTCATCTGCTATTGTAACTGTGGCTTCTGTATTTATTTTTGTAATTAAGATTCTTATTTTGAGAAAATTATAGATTTACATTTATTGGTAAAAAAACATAATTAAATACAAAGAGAGGCGCCTGGATAGCTCAGTTGGTTAGGTGTCCGACTCTTGATTTCAGCTCAGATCATGATCTCGAGGTTCATGAGATAGAGCCCTGCATTGAGCTCTGCACTGACAGCTTGGGGCCTGTTTGAAATTCTTTCTCTCTGCTCCTTGCCCCTCCCAAATAAATGTCTTTAAAAAATAAAAAAAATAATAACAAAGGAATTCCAAGAGCCATTTACCCACTTTCCCCTAATGGTAACCTTTCCCAAAACTACAGCACAGTATCACAACCAGGAAATTGACACTGACACAGTCAAGACGAAGAACATTTCCATCACCAGAAGGATTTCTCACATTGCTCTTTTGTAGCCACACCCACATCCCTCCATGTCCCCACCCTCTCCTGAACCCTGCAAACACTAATATATGTTTTCCATGTTTATAATTCTGTCATTGAAAGAGTGGTGTATAATAGACTAATGCAGTATGTAGGCTTTGGATATTGATTTTTCTCACTCAGTATAATTCTTTGGACATTCATCTGGGGTACTGTGTAAATCAATAGTTTGTTCCTTTTTTATTGCTCAGTAATATTCCATGGCATGGATGTGCTACAGCTTGTTCCATTATTCACCCACTAAAGGACATCAGTCTCACTTCCAGTCATATGGTTATTGCGAATAAAGCCACTATAAACATCCATATACTTTTTTTTTTGTCTGAACACAAATCATTTCTCTGGGATAAATGTCCAGGAGTGCAATACTAGTTGCATGTTTACGTTTAAAAGAAACTGCCAAACTGCTTTCCAGTGTGACTGTGCCATTTTACATTCCCATCAATAATATAGGAGTAATCCAATTTGTCTGTATCTTTTAAATATCTTTTCATGTATTTGTTTGCCATCCATATATCTAATTTGGTGAAATGTCTGTTCATGGCTTTGCCCAATTTTGAAGAATTGTTTGCTTTTTTCCTGTTTAGTTTTGAGAGTTCCGAAAAACTCTAAAGATTAGCCTTTTCATATACATGGTTTACAAATATTTTCTCCCACTCCATAATTTCTCTTTTCATCCTCTTAATAGGCCTTATGCAGAACAAAAGTTTTGAATTTTGATGAGATTTAGTTTATCAATTTTTTTCTTTTAGACATCATGTTGTTAGTATCAAATCTAAGAACATTTTTGTTGTTGTTGTTTATTTGTTTATTTTGGTGAGGGAGGAGGCGGAGAGAGGAGGAGAAAGAGAACCCCAAGCAGACTCCACACTGTCAGCACAGAGTACAGAGCCCAATGCAAGACTCAATCCCATGCACTATGAGATCATGTCCTGAGCCGAAATCAAGAGTCAGATGCTTAATCAACTGAGCCATCCAGGCACCCCAAGTCTAAGAACTTTTTGCGTAGTCCTAGACCCAAATACTTTCCCCTATTTTTTTCTAAAAGTTTATAATTTTACATATCACATTTATGCCCATGATTCATTTTGAGTTAAGCTTTGGATACTGTAGGGCAAGTTTCTTTTCTTTTTTTTTTTTTTTGCCTATGGATGTCCACTTTCTCTGGTACTGTTTGTTATAAGGGCTATCTTTACCTCCACTGAATTGCCTTTGTTCCAATGTGAAAAGTCATATTTGTATGAGTTTATTTCTGGGTTTTCTATTCTGCTCTACTGATCTATGTCTATCCTTTCACAAGTAGTGAAAAGTCTTAATTACTATACTCATATGGGAAGTCTTGAAATTGCAGAGACCAATTCCTTCCATTAAAGTCTCAAAATTTTAGTTATTTTAGCTACTATTGCTTCTCCATATAAATTTTAGGATAATTTTGTTCATATCTATAAAATATCTTGACTGAGATTTTGATAGGAATTGCATTAGCTCTATATATCAATTTGAAAGAATTGACATGTTTACTCTGTTGAGACTTTCAATCCACAAATATGATATGCCTCTCCATTTATTTATATCTTCTTTGTTTTCTTCCATCGGCATGTCTAGTTTTAGCTTACAAAATCCTATATATGATTTGTTAGATTTATACCTATTTTATTTTTTGAAAGATTATAAGTGTATTTTATTTAAAAAGTTTTGATGTGTATTTATTTTTGAGAGAGACAGAATGCGAGTGGAGGAGGAGGAGAGAGAGAGGGAGACATGGAATCTGAAGCCTGCTCTGAGCTGTCAGCATAGAGCCTGATGCAAGACTCTAACTCATGAACCATGAGATCATGACCTGAGCTGAAGTCAGCCACTCAACTGACTGAGCCACCCAGGCGCCTCAAGTGGTGTATTTTTAATTTCAATGCCTGAGTGTTCATTGCTAGTCTATACATACATAGAGTATGTTTATTTTGTATCCTGCAACCTTGCTGGACTCACTTGTAAGTTTTAGGAGTTATTTTTAATATTCCTTGAATTTTCTTTGTGAATAATCATGTCATCTGAAAACAGAGGTTTTTTTTAATTTTTGTTTTTTATTACCTTTCTTGCATTGTTGCACTGGTTGAAACTTCCAGCCTCTGTTGTTGTTTTTTTTATTTTTTTATTTAAAAAAATTTTTTTTTAATGTTTTATTTATTTCTAGGAGAGAGAGAGAGAGCGCGTGAGCAGGGAGGGTCAGAGAGAGAGGGAGTCACAGACTCTGAAACAGGCTCCAGGCTCTGAGCTGGCAGTCAGCACAGAGCCCGACGCGGGGCTCGAACCCACGAACCG
>NW_024080727.1:1334024-1400979 GCF_003009895.1 Hyaena hyaena | reverse complement strand
TGCAAACATATGATATTTGTCCTTCTCTGCCTGACTTATTTCGCTCAGCATAACACCCTCAAGGTCCATCCATGTTGCCACACATGGCCAGATTTCATTGTTTCTCATTGCCATGTAGTATTCCATGGTATAGATAAACCACATCTTCTTGATCCATTCGTCTGTTGACACATCCCCAAAAGCAAGGGAATCAAGAGCAAAAATAAACGATTGGGACCTCATCAAGATTAAAAGCTTCTGCACAGCAAAGGAAACAACCCATAAAACTAATAGGCAACCAACGGAATGGGAAAAGATAATTGCAAATGACATATCAGATAAAGGGTTAATATCCAGAATCTGTAAGGAACTCACCAAACTTCACACCCGAAAAACAAACAACCCAGTGAAGAAATGGGCAGAAGATATGTTAATTCTTCTTTTTAAAAAATGATCTTGATGGAATTCTCCAGTGCAATCATCTGGGCCTGGAAATCGCTTTTGGGAGGACTTTCATTTTTTTTTTAAGCATTCTTAAAATTTTTAATGTTTTATTTATTTTTGAGGGAGACAGCATGAGCAGGGGAGGGTCAGAGAGAGAGGGAGACACAGAATCTGAAACAGGCTCCAGGCTCTGAGCTGGCTGTCAGCACAGAGCCCGACGCCGGGCTCGAACCCACAAACCATGAGATCATGACCTGAGCCAAAGTTGGATGCTTAACTGATTGAGCCACCCAGGCGCCCCAGGACTTTCAAATTCTTAAATTATATTTCCTTAAGAGTTAAATTATCTATTTCATACTGGGTAAGTTATGATAGCTGACATATTTTAAGATAGTGATCAGCTTCATATCAGTTGTAAAGTATATTGCATGTGAGTTCTTCCTAATATTCCCTTACCATCCTTTTGATGTATGTAGGATCTGTAGTGATATTTTTGTTTCTTTCCTGATATTAGTAAATTTGAATCTTCTCTACTTTTTTTTTTCAGACTTCCTAGAAATTTTTCAATTTTGTTGATCTTTGTAGTTCATTGTTTTGTTGATATTTCTTTTCCGTTTTCTTTTTTTTTAAATTTTTTATTTTATTTATTTATTTGTTTTGGGGTAGCTGGATTTCTTTTCTTTTCTTTTTTTTTTACAAATAGTTTATTGTCAAGTTGGTTTCCAAATAACACCCAGTAGTTTATTTATTTTTAAGACAGAGAGACAGAGCATGAGTAGGGGAGGGGCAGAGAGAGAGGGAAACACAGAATCCTAAACAGAGTCCAGGCTCTGAGCTGTCAACACAGAGCCTGATGTGGGGCTCGAACCCACAAACCTGAGATCTGACCTGAGCTTAACTGACCTGACGCTTAACTGACTGAGCCACCCAGGCGCCCCTCTTTTCCTTTTTCAATTCCAGTGAAGTCTGCTCTTATCTATATTACTTCCTTCCTTCCACTAGCTTTGGACTTATTTTGCCCTTTTTCTAGGTTTTTGAGGTAAGAGCTTAGATTAACGATTTGATACTTTTCTTCTTTCCTAATGTATGCATTTAGTGTTATAACCTCCCCTCTCACCACTACATGCTGTGTCCCCCTAATTTTGATATGTTTGTTTTAATTTTTATTCATTTCATATATTATCAATTTTTTCTTTAGACTTTCTATATGACCCATAGATTATTTAGTGTCCTGTTTAGTTTCCAGAGAATTTCCTATTATTTTTATGCTATTGATTTCTAGTTGAATTTCATTGTGATCAGAGAACATATTGTATGACTCCAATTCTTTTAAATTTGTTGATTTTCCTTTTTAAAGTATTGGTTGTGGTCTATCATGGCATATGTTTCATGGATCCTTGAAAAGAATGTAAATTCTGCTGTTTGGTGCAATGTTTTACGAATGTCATTTGGATACTGTTATATGATGGTGTTGTTGAGTTCTTCTCTATCCTTGCTGACTTTCTGTTTAGTTTTTCTATCAGCTGCTGAGAGAGAAATTTTGAAATCTCCAACTATAATTGTGGATTTATCTATTTTTGCTTTCACTTTTATCAGTTTTTGATTCATATACCTTGTGGCTGTTTTTTGGTGCATACACATTGAGGATTACTGTCTTCTTGGTGGACTGACCCCTTTATTATTATATAATGTCTCTCTCTGTCTCTGACAATTTGCTTTGCTCTTACATTTACATAGTTTCCTGCTCTCCTTTAATTAATGTTTGCATGATATATCTTTTTCTATTCATCTCCTTTAAACCTGCCTATGTTGTTAAGTTTAAAGTGAATTTATTTTAGGAAACATATAGTTGTATTGTGATTTTTAATAGACTCTGCCAATCTCTGTCTTAAAATTGGTGTTTTTAGATCTTTTTCAGGGGTGCCGGGGTGGCTTAGTCAGCAGCATTTGCTCACGGTTTGTGAGTTTGAGCCCTGCATTGGGTTTCACACTGACAGTGAGGAGCCTGCTTGGGATTCTCTCTCCCTCTCTTTCTGCCCCTCCCCAACTTGCATTGTTTATGTCTCTCTCAAAATAAATAAATAAACTTAAAAAATAGATTATTTTTATTTAATAGAATTATTGATATATTAGGGCTTAATTCTGCCATTTTGTTACATGCTTTCTGTTTGCTGTCTCTGTTTTTGTTTCTCTGTTTTCTTTTCCTGCCTTACTGTGGGTTTTGTGAACAATTTTTAGAATTCTAGTATGATTTATCTATAGTGTTTTTGAGTCTGTCTACTGGTATAGCTTTTAAATGGTTGCTCTAAGTATTATATTACATATAATAACATATCACAATCTACTGGTATTGTCCTTTTACCAGTTTATTGAAGTATAGAAAACTTGCCTTCCTTTACAAGAGGGGTAAAGGAATTTACCCTCTCAAGTTATAATTGTATTAAAATTTTCTCTGCATACATTTAGAACCACATCAGACAGTGTCATAATTTTTGCTTTCATTATTAAGCATAAATTAAAAACCTCAAAAGAAGAAGAAAAATCTCTTTTATTTGCTCATATTTTTGTTTTTCTAAGTGTTCCAAGATTCCTTCTTTTATCATTTCATTTCTATATGGAGATTTCTCTTCCACTATTATTTGGGGATAGATCTGTTAATGATAATTCTTAGTTTTCTTTTATATGAAAGTGTCTTGATTTCCCCTCAGTCCTGGTGAATGTCTTTATTGGGTACAGTATTCTAGGTTGACTGCTCTGTACATTCAGCACTTGAAAATATTATGCATCTTCCTTCTGGCCTCCATGGTTTCTAATGAGAAATCTGTTATCACTAAAATTGTTCTTCTGTAAGTAATGTGTCGTTTTCATTGACTCCTTTCAAGATTTATTTTTTTCTTTAGTTTTCAGAAGTTCTGTTTTAATATGTCTTAGCATGCATGTCTTTGGGTTTAACCTCTTTGGCATTTGCTCCACTTCTTGAATCTGTAAGCCAAATCTATTGCCACATTTGGAAAGTTTTCAGCCATTATTTCCTCAAGTACTTTTTCATCTGTTTCCTCTTCCTTGTGGGATTCTGATGACACAAATTTTAGAACTTTTGTTATAATCCCTTAGATCCCTGAGGCTCTGTTCATGTTATTTCCAGTCTATCTTCTCTCTTTGTTCATACTGGGTTATTTCTAGTTTTCTGTTTTCAAGTTCAGTTGATTCCTTCCCCTGTATCCCCTGTTCTGCTATTGAACTCATCCACAAAGATGTTTGTTTCAGTTATTGTATTTTTATTTGTATTTCCCTGATGAGGAGGGATGCTGAGCATCATTTCATGTGTCTGTTGGCCATCTGGACGTCCTCTTTGCAGAAGTGTCTGTTCATATTTTTAAATTTTTAAAATTTTTAAAGTTTTTAAAATTTCCATTTGCTTTTTTTTTATGTCTTACCTTTCTTTGCTGAAGCGTTCTACTTTTTCCATATTTGTTTTAAGTGTGACTATGATTGCTTCCTCAAGCATTTTGATCATGGCTTCTTTAAAATCTTTTTCAGATAATTTTAACTTCATTTTCATCTTCATATGAGCATCTGATTACTTTTTTCAAATTTTTATTGAAGTACAGTTAATGTACAGTATTATGTTACTTTCAGGTAATCAATATAATGATTCAACAATTTTATGTATTACTCTGCTCATCATAAGTATACTAGTAATCCCCTCTCTCTATGCCACCCATCTCCCAACCTAGTCCCCTCTGGCAACCACCAGTTTGTTCTCCAGACTTAAGAGTCTGTTTTTTGTTCTTCTCTTTTTTACATTTGCTTATTTGTTTTGTTTATTAAATTCTGCATGAGTGAAATCATATGGGATTGTCTTTTTCCATTCAATTTTAAATCTTCCCTGTTCTTGATATGATGAGTGATTTCAGTTTTATACTGGACATTTTGTATTATGTTATGAAACTCTAGATCTTATTTACATTTTCTATTTTAGCTGACTTTTTCTGACACTACTCTGCAGGGGAAGGAGAGAGGTGCTGCCTCATTATTGTCAGATGGACGTAGACGTCCAGTACCCTCACTCAGTATCTACAGACACCGGAGTTATGAAATTTTTCATTGTTGCCTTCTGTAGGTGGGAGATTTAGCTTCCCACATGGTCACCACTCTGATACTGGTTAAAGTGGAGGCTTTCAGGTGTCATTGCCAGTCACTGGGGATAAAAACCCAGGTTTCTGCTTGGTCTTCTCTGACCCCACCCTTGTGGGGGTGTTGGGACACATCATTATAGCTTCACAAATATAGAAGTCTAGGTTCCCCACTTGGTCTTTGCTGGCATGGGTAATGTTTTCTGTGATTTATTATTAGAATAGAGCAGTTATTGTGTAAACGTTTTCAGTCTTGCTAGAGTGTCCTTTTCTGGTCTTTTGGTTAGAGAGAGAAGGCTTTTATTATTGTTTTTTTGTTTGTCCCCATTGGTACTTCAAGAGTTCCAGCTTCTTCAGCTCCAAGACTGATATATATGAGGCAGGAAGAAACCCCAAGGGAGTCATCACCATGTTGTCATTCTTTGTTCTCAAGACACTTAGCGAGACTGCCTTCTTCTTTTCACTTTTCTGAGTCTTCTTTTGTTTTGTATATAATGTCTAGTTTTTAGTTGCACTTAGTGTGAAGAATAGGGAAAAGTATGTCTATTCCATCTTCCCAGAAGCATAAGCCTCCCAAATTTGTTATTAAAATGTACTAGTCAAGGTTCTCCAGAGAAATAGAACTAATATGTGTGTGAGGGGGAGGGTGTGATGTGGTGTGTGTGATGGGGAAGGAGACGGAGAGGGAGAGAGAGTGACAGATTTTTATGAAATTGGTTTACATGATTGTGATCATCACAGTTGTGGATATTGGCAGGTCTAAAATATGTAGGGCAAGCCAGCAGGCTGGAGATCCAGTTAATGTTGCAATTAATCCAAAGCAGTCTAGAGGCAGAGTTCCTTCTTCCTTGGGGGACTTTGGTTTTTCTCTCTTAAGGTCTTCAATTGATTAGTTGAGAACCACCTACATTATGAAAGGTAATATAAGGTAATCGTCTTTACACAAAATCTATTGACTTAAATGATAATACATCGAAAAATGTCTTTACAGTCAAATCGAGACTGGCCTTTTACTAAATACCATATACCATGGCCTTAGCCAAGTTGACACATAAAATTAACCATCACAATATTACTTTGTATAAGGTAATTTAATTTAATTTTTCCCTTATGGTAAAGTTGAAGAATATTATTGATTTTCTAAAAATATATATATGTGGTTGGGTGATACTACCTGACTCTCAGGAAAATGAGGGATACATTGCAAAGCATTAGTTATAAAGAGAGTGCTTATCTGAGAGTATTAAGAACTACCGCCTTTGAGAAACCTCATTCTGACCTACCTTCCCAACCTTCTGCATGTTGAAGTTACAGAGGTATTTAGAATCCTATAATATTGCTGTTTTTTCACAGTTGAAATGGCCAAATATCAATAGTTCTATTACATTTATTATTTTTAATCTAATATCAATATATCCACCAAAAGGAGGAGGAGCAGATCAGACACCACTTTGTAAGAATACTCATTCAATCTGCCACTCTGTGCACCAGAATGTTGATTTCCAAGGTCCATTGGCTCTCCAGTTCAAGTCCTTCTCTGGAATGATTCCTGATGTGCTTTCTTGCTTAGGATTTAATAAAGACAATGATCACACCCTATGGAATGATCCAAATGATTCAATATATATACACAACAGTCAAACTTTAAATGGCATGTCCATCTCCCACTCTTCCGCATTAAGATTTTCGTGAGACTGTTATCCAACAGCCTATTCAATTCTCTAAGCTAGTGGCTCTTGGTCATGAGTCTCTCTTTTGTTCCACAGCTAGTCTTTCTTCTATGGTTACCATTTATTGAGTGCTTACTTTTGTGACTTGCATCTACTTTGCATTGTCTCTATCTTTAAGTGTAACAGAGTAACAGAGTCAGTGTTGTTTTTCTAACAAACAATCAAATATTTTTTGGGGCTCACTCTATGCACCAGGGTCTTTTATCCTCTTCCTCCTTCAAAGTTCATACCTTTAACTTGGGTCAATCTTAGTTCTGTAGCTCTAACTTTCTAGTATATAAAACACTGCACAGATATATTCAATGCTAGTCATAGCCAAAAAGTGCTAGTCTGGAAAGATGATTGATACAGCAACTTGTGGATGATTTTGGATTCATCTTTGGATATAGCATGACACTTTATGGATGGGGGTAATGAATTTTGGCCTGTGTGGGTACTATAACTTTTGGTAGAAAAATAATAACTTTCAGATTGAAAGCTACATAATTTTCCTCCTGTTATTCAAAAGAAGTGTTATTATGGTTACTTTCCTTTATACTATTAAGGTTCAACACCCCACATGTTACCTAGAGCCTTAGCTTCTTGTGTCCATCTTTCCAACTATATAGTTGATATGATATGATATGATATGATATGATGATATGATATCATCCCTGCTTGTATGTGAACCATATAGATTCATCTTCTATTTTTAATAGTCCTCACCATGGGGGTCTGGCATAGAGGATAGAAGACAGGTGAACAGATGCCAGAATGCTTTCTGAGGCCATAACCAGTGCTATGAGCAAATGGGGACTCTGGTTTACCACCAGGCAACTGGGGGCTGCTGAGATATCAAGAACAACTTTATTTTGTGGAAAAATTTGAACATACCCAAATATACATACAAAGTATAATGAACATCCATCATTGAGTCTCAATAATCATTAGCACATTGCCAATCTTGTTTCATCTCTCCTTCTCTCCTTCCTTTCTTTAAGTGGATTTGTTTGAAGCAAATCCCAAACATCAAGTCTTTTAATCTATAAGTACTTCAGTATGTATACGTAAAAGATAAGACTTTAAAAAATAACTATACTATTATTATCAAGCCTAAAAATATTAACTATAATGTCTTAATATTATCAGCCTTTTTATTTTCTCCAATATCTCATAATTCCTTTTACATTTGGTTTGTTTGAATCAGAATCCAAATAAAGTCCATACAATATATTGGTTGATGATTCTCCTAAACCTCTTTTAATCTATAAACTTCCTCTCTCTCTTAATATATCTGTTGAAGATCTAAATTATTCACTCTATAGAGTTCGTGATATTTTAGATTTTGTTGATTACATCCCCGTGATGTCATTTACCATGCTCTTCCATCTGCAGTCTTCCTTGTGTAACATGGTAGATCTGATGACTTGATTATAAACATATTGACTTTTGGAGGCTAGAATGGTTCATGAGTCATACTGTGTACACAATGTCTGTTCCTCTCTATGCTATTAGAATTGATCAATTGGGTTTCAGATATTATTTGCCTTATCCACCCATTATAAAGTTCCCCATCAGTTTTTCACCTGTCTTTTATCAGACATCTATGATCTTCAGAGGTTGCAAGATGGTGATCTACTTCTATTATTCCTTCTTCATTTATTAATTGGAATACATTTACAACAAGAAATTTCCTTTCATCAAGAACTCGATTACTCAGAGGTACAGTTCATATAAGGTACAGAAGATAAATGTTTAATTCTTTCCCTTTGCTTACCAGTTTCAGAATAATGAATTGGCATTCTCTCAGGCTATCAAGGCAAAATAAGTTTGGATTTTGTCTTGTTTTGTGTCTGCTTATCATTATGAACTCATGAATTAAACATGCTTCGTGTGCTTCAGTCTATTGGAACCACTTTTTGATGCTCAATTTGTACTATCTTTGGCCAGTGGGAACCTTCTAAGTTGGCTCCTGAGTTCTTTTAGTCCATCCCTAGTAGTCCACGACCACTTCCTTTTTCTCCAACCTGACAAGATGTTTTAGGTTCCTCTTGTAGATTTCTTGTACCAGACTAGGATTCAGCCATTTCTTCAAGAAGCCAGTTCCTTCTGGTGGAAAATGGAATTTAGAGACCAAAATCTGGATATCACTGGTGTTCATTGATCCTTGGTTGGCCATTGTTTTTAGCCCTTTGCCAGTGAACAAAACTAGGAAATACTTTTTATTTTTTAATACATCATGAGTTTATGCTATTTTCAAATTCAAATTTAGGATTACAGAAATTTTACGTTAAACTTTGATTCCTAACAAGATAAGCATAGTTAATTATTTACTTTGCCCAAATATTTATATTAGTTTCAGAATATCAGTTCCAAAATTATTTACAATATCATGATAGTAACAGTTAAGAGTTCCTTGTAGTTACTTTTTATCTTTGGAGTATATCTCAAAAGAAATGTTCAACCAAATTACTGTGTTTTAAAACTTTGCAGCTATACCCCTTTGTATGACAGGCCTGCCAGCTGAATACAAAGATTTATTTGTTCCAATTTACTTTTCTATTTTTAGAAATTACTTTATAAATGTTCACTTTATTTAATTTTGTACATATGTAAAACATTTACATGGCTGCAAAATCAAATATTGGAAAGAAGATACATTCAGAGAAGTCTAGTTGTATATTAGTTTTAACATTTTCTTTTTCAATTTTTTCTTCACATTATAATATATTCTAGAGATTATCTATAGCAATATATAGAGATATTCTTAATTTCTCTTAAAACCTACATAGCACTCCATTGAGTGGAAGTACTATAGTTTATGCACTTCATTTATACAATCCCATTGGTGGACATTTGGGTTGTTTTCTGTCTATTGCGATGAATAGCCTTGTGTGTATAACTTTTTTTCATATTTTGACATTATATTTCAGTATTGATTTATAGAGAAGAGGTTTCTATATTAAATGCTTATGTAATGTCGCTAATCTTTCCAAATTTCTTCTCATAGAGTTATGGCACATTTTTATTCCCCTCAGCAATAAGTTTGTCATCAAACTTTTGAATTTTTATCCCATAACAGGTAAGAAGTGTTACTAGGTATGATTTTCATTTACATTTCTCTTATTATAAAGAAGGTTGAGCATTGTATATGTTTGTAAGGGCCATTTGCATTTCTTCTCTGACATACCTGTTTATAGCTCCTGCCTATTTTTTAAATGAGATTGATTGTTGGATTTTTTTCCATCTCTCCTTTTAGAATCTGTTCTTCATAGTTAGTCATTTGGCCTTTTCCCTTATTTATGGTGTTTTGTTTGGTTTGTTTTTGCCATGCAGAAATTGTATGCATTTGCTGTCAGATTTATTAAACTTTTTCTTTCAAATCATAGTTTAAGAAGTTTTCCCTAGTCTCTGAATTTTTAGGAATTAATCCTTTTTTCTTATATTTTATAGGATTTATTCTATATTATTAAATATTCTATTTTATTTCTGAGCTATTTGGAATGTATCTTAGTATACAGAGTAACAGACAGATTCAGTTTTCTTTTTCCCTACAGCTGTGCAGACATCCCAACACTACTTATTTAAAAAGTGGATCTTTTGGGGGGCCTGAGTGGCTTAGTTGGTTAAGCGCCCGACTTCGGCTCAGGTCATGATCTCATGGTTGGTGTGTTCAAGCACCGCGTCGGGCTCTGTGCTGAATGCTTGCTCAGTGCCTGGAGGCTGCTTCAGGTTCTCTGTCTCCTTCTCTCTCTGATCCTCTCCGCTCATGCTCTGTCTCACTCTATCTCTCAAAAAATAAATAAAATAAGAAAATAAGAAAAAAATAAAAAGTGTATCTTTTGAGATGCTTTTTAGTATATACTAAATTTCTATGAGCAAAGGAGACTATTTTTGGATTTTTGATGCAGTTCTATCAGTCTGCCTATCCACTTGCTAATTCTACAGTTTTTTTTTTTTAAAGTGATAAAGACTTTGTAATATGTTTTAGTATTTGGTAAAGCTAGTTTCTACGCATTGCTTTTTTAAAAAGATTATCCTGGCTATTTCTGCTTGAACTTTTGAGCCAACTTGTCTAGTTCCAGAAAAATAAAAACCGCTATTGTGTTAAATTCATAAATTATGTTAGCGTGAATTGAATTGATATCTTTTGATGTTGTCTTTCTATCTATGAACATGGTATATCTTCCCATTTCTTTTGCTTCTTTCACAAAAGTTTTATATTTCTCTTGCGTAGATTTGAATATTTCTAATTAAGTCTATGCCCAGAGTCTTTTTCTGTCATGAATGAAATCTCCTTTTTCATTGTTTCATTTAAATGGCCTTTCTTTATAAGCCTTGCTTCTGCTTATTGATTTTACAGCCTGCTACTTTTGAGTTTTGTTATTATTTATGTCAGTCTTTCCAGAGATTCTCTTGTGTTTTCCCAATATATTATCATATCATCTACAAAGAGATAACATTTTGTTATTATTTCTTTTCAAATTATTTTGTTCCTAAATATTTCCTTGTTTCATTGTTTTGCCTAATGTTTCCAACACAAACTGATACAGTATTGGTGACTGTGGACATCTTTGTCTTGGCTCTGACTTTAGTGAGAAAGTATTCTTAGCATGAATGAATGCTACATTTCTCAAATGCCTTTTGTATCTTTGGAGACTATCACATTTGTATCCTTAGTTCTATGAATATGATGAATTATATTTCTGGATTTCCTATATTGAAGCATACTGGCATTCCTGGAACAAATACTATTTGCTCATAATGTATTACTTTTAATGTACTGTATTGCTTTTAATGTACTGTTGGATACTATTTGCGTAGATTTTTTTCTTTAACATTTTCCTATCAATATTAGGAAGTGAGATTGGTTTGTAGTTTTAATTTTTCAGATTTTCAAATGATGACATTCTTAGCAATAGTCAGAACTTTTCCCTCTCTTTCTATGCTACATAACAGTTTACATAGCACTGGAATTACCCTATTTTTAAAGGTTTGCTAGAATTTTCCTGAGTAACTATTTGGGCTTAATGCTCTATTGAGGTGCTAGAGGACAGATCTAACTACCTTATTACTTCTATATTAATTGGTCTGCTCAGACTTTTTGAAGAAAAGGGGCCATTTCTAGTGAGTTATGACCTGCAGGAATGGAAGAAAGAAATGCAAATATTTTTTGTAGTTCAGGGACCAGCTACACTGGTTTCATTGGTATATTACTTTTTTATGCTTTAAACACAATAGAAAGAAGAAACAGTTCTTCTTCACAACTTACATTAAATCTTTTTTGGAAGTTGAATGTCTTTGTTAATATGTTGTGAGACAGATAGTGTTCTTTAAACCCTTTCTTTTCTTGAAACTAAATTTTGTATGAATACATTAGTGTGTACATATCACAGCAGAGCTGGGGTACCCAAACCACCAAATGCATATTTCAATGTCATGTCAATTCAGGAGGTAGGTTAATATGTAAAGTTTCAATTTTGGTTAAAATCTCCAATAGAATTAATAATTCTTGAAAAATGATTTGTTTTGGACTCTGATTAGCATTTGCCAAATTCAGATGGTTTAATTTGGTTTGGAGTTTGTAATTTTGTGCTGAGAGAAACTTCATGAGATTGTGTCATTTCTCTGTTTCACTTTTAAGAAAATCACAATCCTCCTCTCTTATTCCTCACTTACTTTTTCTCTAGATAATATTTTCCACTAGAACTTTGGGGAATGAAGCAGATGCATTTGGATTCCTTTGTCCAAACTAATGACTTGTTTCTGGACAGAAAAATATTACCATCAACAGGATTTTTTTTTTTTTTAAATATTATACAGCGTTTGGTTCAGGCCAGCAGTGTGGGATGGGGATTTAGTCTCTGGGTTTGCCAAGATTTTTATGCAGCGGGAATGTTACTTATGTAAGCCTGGAAGTGCTCCTCATGTACTCGCCTCCCTCTCCCATTTCAGCTTTTTTTCATTAAGAAGTTGATCTTCCTTTCATGATACCACATTAAATGGCTAAAAAGAAAAGAAATTGTTTACTGTACAAAATAACCTAACTGTCCACAAAACATCCATTTAGTTAAAGGAACCACAAGCAGATCTGGAAAACTGGGCTGCGAATTGTTTTCATCCTCTTGGTTTGGCCCCTAACTCACTTCCTATTGTTCCCCAGAAGAGATCAAACTCAGATTTGGGGGGGGGGGAATAAAATATTTTTAAAATAAAGGAATACAAAAACAAACAAAATACGTTCTTTTACATTTTTCCGGGGACTGCAGATAAATCTCCATGTAACAGAGAAGTGTAGAAGTGAGGGGAAATTATGAATGTTAGACATTAATAAAACATATTACAAATAAATCTATACTTAACACTTGTGAGAAACTAACATAGTGTAGGATTAGAACTAAGCTCAACACAGGTAAATAAATATCTACATGCTTACATAACCAACCAACAAAACTTACTGAGAGCAAATAGGGCATTTGGGGGTGAAAACAGAGATGACCGAGAAAAGTCATGAGGCAATGCTCCCAACCCTCCCTGCTTACCTCATCCTCCCACTTTTCTGTGTATGCTGCCCTATGAGTCAGTTGAGATGATAAACTTAAATGATTTTAAGCAGATGTGTGTCAACATTCCTTGATAAAAGCATGCCAGAACTCTATACCAGTCTGTACAAGCACCCATCCCTCAACAAAGCAATGGTCCCCCAACCAAGATGGTAACAACTCCAGGTTACACTCACCAGGGGAACCTCTGTACATCAACAGTTCAGAGGGGGGATATTCTACACAGAGGAGTCCCTGAGTCTGGGTCTTGAAGCATTAGTTGGAGTTTACCTTCTGTCTATGGCTCTGTGAACTTCCTGGATAAATGTTGGAGCCATGGCTCAGCACGGACCTGTATTTCATATGGACAGCAATGAGGCTAAGACCATATTTCTGAGATGCAATTATGTCTTTCAGGTCTAATCGTTGAAGAATAGATGGAGCCTCAGGCTGGAAATATCAATGTGGCAGGGGTAGGGATGGTTGTGACTCTGTCTTCATAAATCCCTCCAACTAATATGAATGGAGCAGACAGATATTGGCAGGTCTGCCACATACAGCTGAGATTTCACACTGCACAAGCATGATCTATTAAACGGGCACCATTCTCATGGTAGGTAGATATCATAGATGTTCATGTTTCTTGTGCCAGTTTTCTTTTTTTAAGTTTTTTTCTTTTTAGGAGAGACAGAGACAGTGCAAGTGGGGTAGGGGTAGAGGAGAGAGAGAGAGAGAGAAAGAGAGAGAGAATCTGAAGCAGGCTTCATGCTGCCAGCACAGAGCCCAATGCAGGGTTCAAACTCACTAAACCATGAGGTAATGACCTGAGCTGAAATTCAGAGTCAGATGGTTAACTGACTGAACCCCTCTTGTGCTAGTTTTTTGGAGAATAATAAAGTATTTTGAGTAAAGGATGGGTCACACAAAACGGCTATCTATGCTTGAGGAACTGGGAAGGTTGTTCTGAGTGGTGGTAATCCAAAGCTACATGGGACAAAGAAGGCTTCTCATGATTCTGGGTTTTGCTGTATGTGTGTCAGGATGGGGGGAGGTGCTAAAATGATGAGGACCAAGGAAAGAAGAGGGCTCTGGAACCTAGGAGCATGCCCCTAAAGCAAGTCATGTCATATTGGCCACATCGTCTAGAAAGATGCTATCCAATACAAACATAATATGAGCCACAAATGAAGCCACCTAACTCATTTCAAATTTCCTAGTAACCACATTTTAAAAACTAAAAAGAAACAAGTAGAATTAATTGTAATAATATAATTTCTTGATCTCTCTAAAATATTGTCATTCAACTTGTATCATCAATATAAAGATGATTAATGAGATATTTTACACTTTTCTTTTTGTGCCAAGTCTTTGAAAGCCAGTGTGGATTTTATGCTTTCAGCACATCTCAATCAGGACTAACCACATTTCAAAAGTTCAGTAGCCTTCTGTGGCTAGCGGCTCCCACACTGGACAGGAAAGCTCTAGAATCTTGCTGGTTATCATCTGGATTCTCTCTCTGAGCTGAAGGTGAGGGCTGCCTCTGGAGTAGTCAAACCTGGGCATGGGTCTCTAAAGGAACAGAAGTGCAGACAGGCATTGAGGGTCCCAGGGCAGCAGCACAGGAAGGCCAGAGCCCCTGACAGCATCAGGGACACCCTCCCCATCACTTTTCCCTCAGCTCAGAGACTTGGGTGTATTGGATTGAGAGAGTCAGCACTTTGGTGACACATAAGGCAAATAGACCCAGTGCTGTTCCCATTCGAGGAAGGAACCACTACAGACCATTCTTCAGGGAGCCACACAAGTGATCAAGTTCAGAGAGGCAGGAAGCCACAGAGCTGGGTGGCCTCCCTCCAAAACACTTATGACGACTGTGGTCACAGCCACCAACACCACGTCCTAGGCATGGTGCTTGGTGCTGGATCTGATCTCCACAGCATGCACCCACTCTGTGGTAGGTAGGAATTAGCACCCTCTTTTGTGAGGAGAAAATGGAGACTCAGAGATGCAAGTAGCTTGCCTGGGGGCCTCATGGCCAGAGCAGTGAAGCCATCAATGCCTCTATGAACCCTGATGCTTCTCTCAGGTTATCAGATGGCACTACCATCTATCAGGTCCAAAACTTTCACCAAATCCACTGATCATAGTAGCTTCAGTGATGCCATCAACCTGCAGAGCCCAACCTCATCACCACAGCCTACAAAGATAGGAGAAGGCCTAGGTTAGATTGCTAGATGTGGCAATTTCCCTCCTCATCCCCACCTTTATCATGATAGCCTGGAAGACAAGAGCAGCTGGAGTGTGTTTCCATTCATGCAAGGTGCTTTGTCCCCCGCTAGGTGTGGGTCAGATGAAGGAAGAAGAAAGAAGGTATGGTGTTGTGTGTGTGTGTGTGTGCGCGCGTGCGCATGTGTGTGTATGAGAAAGAGATAGACAGACTGACAGACAGAGACAAGAGACAAACAGACGGTGCCTGGGTCTGATGCAGGAGATGAAGGCACAGGACAAGGCAGGGAAAGCTAGCAGAGTCCTCTGAGTTGAGGCTTAGGGAAGAGAGGAAAGATTTGCAAAGCAGAGAAGTGATTAGTGATTAGAACTGTGATAGGTGTTTCTATCTGGGGGTAGAACCACGACCACTGAGGGCAGAAACCTGGTGTATGTAAGAACTTTCCAGTAGGCACAGCCAGAGGAAGAGCTGCCTCAGCAGGATGTGTTTCCTGTCCTCAGGGGTATTTAAGCTTGTGCACGGTGACAACTTGGCCATGATCACATAGACTGGGGGCTCAATGAGATGTCCTTGGTGGAATGGGGTGCTGACTTCAGCAAGAGATCAAGAAAAGTGACAAGGAAGGAAAACCACAGTTGCCCTAGAAAGTTCCAGTGTGTCTTTTTACTGGATTTAAAAAATAATAAAAGAAAGATCTGTATGACGAAAAGTACAAAGTGCTGATCAGAGAAATTAAAGAACAAATTAAAGAAACATCTGTGTTCATGGATTGGAAGGCTCTGCATTGTAAAGATGTCAATTTCTACCCAGATTGATAACAGTTTCAATGAAATGCCTATCAAAGTCTCCACAAGGTTTTCTCAGACCCAGAAAAGCTGATTTTTAAGTTCCTGTAGAAAAGAAGACTCGAGAATAAAAATCTTGACAAAGAAGAATGAAGGGAGTGGCATCACTTGCCTGACATTATGGTTTATCATAGAGTGGGCAAAAACCAAGTCAGTGTGGTATTGGCCAAGGGGCTGACTCCTGGATCAGCAGATCAGAAGGGAGGCCCCAGGCTTGGGATTCCCTGATTTCCAAATGCTGACTCATCTTAGGAGTTCTGCAGTCTCTCATCTCTCCTCCTGGAGGACGTCTAATGCTGGTGTGGGTCAGGGGTCATCTGGATGATATGCCGACTTCCCTCTGCACATCCTTTATGAATTGGGACACCTGCTTTCCCTTTTTGGGCCTGGGCCTCCAACCACTCTTCAGAAATGCCAGGCTATGTCCTTTCTGCTGACCTCTTAGCCACCTCCACACCCCTCTGGGGACCCCTGGGAAAGCCGTGGCTTCTCCCAGGGCCACCCTGGCTCTGAAGAGGGCAGATGCTTCTGTCCCAACCTCCTTCACCACTGTGTCCCTCTAGATGACCACCAGAGGGGCCTCTTTACACCAGCCAGGTCAATGAGGGGAGCTGTTACCTTCAGAGTCCCAGGTGGAAGACAACACACAGTACCCTTGAGCTGGCACCCCTCAACCCATGGGAGGAGTCTTTCCCTGAACCCTGGAGAGTGGGGTCAGTTGTCTCACAGTCTGGGGATGTTCCTGAGTCCCTTCAGCCAGTGGCCACAAGCCTTGAAGACCCAGAGGTGCCCACACTTCCTCCTTTTCTGGGGTAAACCCTGTACACCAAGCCTTTCTTAAGCAGCACTGAGCACCTGTGCTTTCTTAAAGCTACTGCCCTGCACGTTCCTCTGAGATCAGAGTTTGCACTGTGCTGCCTCCTCTCCTGGGTCTCAGTCTGTGCCTCCAGGTCCTCCTTCTCCAGCACAGTCAGCCTCAGCCTCAAGGCCAGTCTTGAAGGGGCAAAGATGAATGGTAGAGAAAGAGAACCATATGCCATATTTGCTTATTCTCCTGTGCTTTGGTGGGTGACCCTCCCTCCTTTCCAGCTTGGCTCTGGAAGTCGGACAGAATGGGAACAAGTGATCTCACTCAGGGTTGCAGCTAACAAGCTGAGTCCCCAGGCCGGGAGGAGCATAGAGCACTCCCAGAGCGCATGGCCATCTCTGCAGCTGGCCTGGAGTGCCACAGAGCGCTCCTTGAGAAGGTGCTCCGGGGTTGAGGTCTAAAAGATGAGCAAGGCTTGACCAAGTGCCCAGAGTAGAGGAGCCTCTGGGTGGAGGGACCAACCTGGCGGAAAGCCCCAAAGCAAGAAGGAAGAGCTGACAGCCAGCAGGTGGGGCTGAGGCAACGAGATGGAGTTGTGGGGAGAGGCCGGGGGACACACAAGGCCTCTGTTACCTGTGACAGGACCTTGGTCCTTATTTTGACTTGTTTTATGTCTGGTTCGCTGAACTTGAGATGAAGGGTAGAGGGTCTGGAGCACTTGGCTCAAAGTCCAACTCCCCATGACTCACACCTGGCCCAGGGTAGGTGCTCATTGCATGCTGAGACCATGGAGCCGTGGAGGCTTGGATGTGGAGCTCCTTTTGTCATGCTGATGAGGAAGTAGAGACACTGGGTGGGGGGTTCAAAATGGACCTAGCCCTGTTTTTATTATGTGTCCTGATAACAGCTCCCCGTTTTTCCTTTGGGTACCAACCCCACCACTCCTATATTCCATCATGTGGTTCTGTGGTCTGGCATAGCCACCTTCATTCCAGAGGAAGGATGTGACTCAGGCCAAAGCAATCAGCATAGTGCACCTCCTTGCCATCATGATAGGTTCAGGGATGAACACATGGAACAATTCAAGCCAATGAGAAGCAGCCTCAAGACTTGTTTGCAGACCATGATGTAGCCCTGGAGCTGCTGGAAGGCTCTCCTTGGAATAAACTGCCTGAAAGTGAAGCCAAGCCAAAGAAAGCTAAGCAAAAGAATGATAGCTTTTTGATGGCATCATTAGAGCACCTGGATCCAGCTATGCCTGAAGCTATGCTTTGAACTTTTTAATTACATTCATCAATAGTTTTCTTTTTTTGCTAAAGACAGTTTGACTTGTGTTTCTATTATTTGAACCTCACAAATTCTGGCTGATTTAGCACTCCTGGTCACGCCTCCTTTTCTTCATCCTGCCCGTGGCCAGTGTAAAGAATGGAGCTTTCCTGAGGCTGTTCGGTAGTGTGGACCCTTGCCACTCGCCTGCAACCTGCAATTTGGGTTGTTCATTGAGGGAATAGCTTTCTTGTTTGCACAACCTTGGCCCTGCTGTTGTGTGTTTCTACCAACATTTATCAGCCCCACACTGGCGGTAGGACGCATTGCCAACTCCCAGGACCCTGTGCTTACCCAGCCTCAGACCCCTGGGTCCCCTGGACCCTGCAGTGCAAGGGGCTTGAACTGAGACAGGAGGGACTGAGTAAGTTCCACAGCCCGGTGGCCGCCCACTGCCCGAGGTCCCCCCCGCCGCCTCCCGGGAGGCTCTCGGGCCTGCCAGGACTGACAAGCTGTGAACACATGTTGCTGGGGGGGGGGGGGGGGTGTTGTTTTTTCCAAGAGCCTTTTCCAAGCCAGAAAGAGCTGAAATGTGAGCTCCCCCTACTTTAACCACGAGCAGAACTGCCGGGGGCACCCTGGCTCCCTCCCCCGTGTGTGCTGGGAGGCTGTGCGGGCCCTCATCCACAGCAGTGGAAAGTATCAGGAGGGGCGGCTGGAGGCAGACAGCATCAGGGACTTCCTGTGTGTGGAAGGGCACTGCTGGGGAGGAGACGGCGGGGGGTTCCACTGCACCACCGTCTCCAGCCACCCTGGGGCCCTAGGAAAATAATTCGACTTCTCTAAACCTCAGCCTCTCCACTCATAAAATGGGCACACAAACGCTTGCCCCGACGCTCATGCAGAGGGAGTAGAGAATCCGCTTGGGGGGGAGGTGCAACATGGTGCCTGGCGCATGCGCAGCGCCCGGTGGATGATTGGAGCTGCAGCAGTGGTCCCAGAAGGCAGGCACCTTTGGCACCCCTGCTGTGCAGAGGCGAAGGCAGAGGCTCCGAATGGGTGGGCTGCTGCCCAAGGTGACAGTGCAGCCCAGGTCTGTGTGCCGGCAGCACCCAGGGAGGGAGCTTGCGTGGGAAAGCGGGGTAGGTGTGGGGAGAATGAGGGTGTGCTCTACACGAAGAGCCTGGGCCTCGTCCAGTGCTGGAGGATTGTGTCGGAGCTTCTCGACTGGCCCTTCATCTGGGGGTCTGGCTGGTGTGGGGCTCGGGGGCTCAGGGGGCCAGGTGGCCGCCGGGACAGAGCAAGGAGCCCCATGGAGGAGCAGAGGCAGGTCCGGGCTGCAGGCTAGCTTTGCTGCTCTCTGGAAGGCGGGGGCTCGGAGCTGTTCTAAAAATAAAAACAAACTGTCCGACTCAGGTGAGAGTCAAGACTTTGAAAGGAAAGAAAGCCCTCAAGAGCCCCAGGACATGTGCTATTGGGTGAAATAATTAAGAAAACCTGCCTGATCTCCCACAGAGACATAAATCATCCTGTGCCACTCGGGACTGATGCTCACTGTCGAGTTCCTAATTTTTCACAGCTGTCCCCTCGAGACGCAACTGGGTGGGGGAAGGGAATGAGAGTATGAGGCAGGAAGGGGGGGTTTGCCAAGAGACAGGCCGAGAGAGAGATGGGGGAGGGAAGGAGGAAGAGTGAGAGGGAGGCAGAGAGACGGAGTCAGAGATGGGGGGGGGGTGGATGGTGACACAGGCACAGAAGGAAACAGAAAGGAAATAGGAGACAGAGACAGTGAGAGACACACAGGAGGAGACAGCCATGCAGTCAAGACGGAACCCGACTGATTTAGAGGTCATGTGATAATATAGGTGAACTAAGACCAGAGGATCGTGTGAAGTCTGGGTGTTTCTGGTCCAGGAGACCTTGGTCTGGCACCAGCTGTAGCCCATGTGAGCCTGGGAAGCACAAGGCAGGCTGGACAAGGAACCCACAGGCACTGGCCCGGGTCTGGCCCCCACTTTCCGCACCTAGAAACAACCATGGACTGTGTTTTCTGCAGCGGGTACCCCGCAATGCCTCACCAACTTACCTCCATCAGAGCTGACCCTGCTGGTGAAGAGCACAGGGTCACAGAGGGAGTGATCTCTGCACCCTCCCCCCACACAGGCAGGAGGCCAGGCTGGGGAAGGCACTGCAGGTGGGCGGGCAGGGACTGCTACTCTCTCAGTGCCCAGGCCAGGGCCCATCCTCCCCAGAGACCTCAGAAATGCCTGTTCAGTGGGGCCACTGAGGCCAAAATCTCATCCCACCCCTGCCCTGGTCCTACCCTGTCCTAAGGGTCAGGGATGAAGTGAGATGCCTGCTTCCTGGATGTTCCTCAGAAGATCCCTGAGGGGAGGATTGTTACTTTGTCTTACAGAGGAGGAGACTGAGGCACAGAGGGGCTGAGCATCTTGGCCAAAGTCTCTTAGCTGGTGAGAAGAAAGACCAGGAAACAGAAACCAGATGGGCTTGCTCCCACCTCACCCTTTCCTCCCCCGTCATCTCCCTCCCTTCCTCTCCCTCCCTGTCCTCCTTGGGTCTACCCTCTTTCACTCATCTGTGTCTCCCCCATTCATCTGTTGACTGAAGAGATAAGGCTGCACACACAGAGGAAGTACCTCTGGGAGAAAATGGCGGCTCCTCTGGCTCCAACTCCATCCACAGGCATCAGGTACTGAGGGCACTAGAGCCCCCATTTGCAAGGTGTCCTGAGTACATCTCTGCACCTCTACATTGGAGCCGCCTAACTGCGTAGGGACTGGGGCAGACTGGAAGGAAATTAGTCGCCCTACAGAGCAGTGAAGACTCTCAATGCACCAAGAACCACAAGACATGGAGCACCAGAGGTGCCCACGCTTCCTCCTTGGCCACCACTCCTTCCAACCGCACACCCCAGGGCACACCAACCCACCAGGTTGACCCAGTCAGATGGCCGACCTCAGTCTCTCACACTTCCTCTCCCTCTCATCTGAGGTTGGGGTACAGAAAGGGCTTGGTCCCATTATGATCAGGTCCCTGGAATTCTGATGGAGACCTGTGACTCCCACTGACCTGCACTTGAACCCTGGGTGCACGTGGAAAGTTCATCGGACTTCTCTGATCATTGGTTTTCTATAAAATGAGGAGAATTAGGGCCACCTTGAAGGTGAGTGACAGTGAAGGGCAAGTCCGTGTGCAGGACACCCTTTCTAAGAATATCTTTCCTGACGGTGCTGGGGTCAAGGGCTTGTGACTTAGATTTCTTTATAGAAACCAGGGCAGCTCAAATTTCCTTACAGGGACCAGAGCTTTAGGAACCTGGGGCTAGGGGACAAAGGGGAGAAAGGGGACATCCTCAAAGTCCTCAGGGACATGCAGAGCCAGCTGTGTCCATAGGATGGGAGCCAGACTGCTCCTCTCCCACCCTGAGGGCTTAGCGGGACCTTTGTGAGACTTTCTATAATTCCAGGTGTGAACATTTCACTTCCTTAAGGATCCTCTCCTCACTCTGGGGAAGACCTGGCTCCCAGGAAGCCAGCAGAGAGGGCCTCCGTGCTCCCATCTTACTGGATGCGCCTACATCATACCCTGCAGTGTGACCAGTCTTTCCCTACCTAGAGGCTTGGCCCATGGGTTGTAAGGGGATTCAGCCGCTTTCTAATTCTCTTCTGCTTTATTGTTGCTATCGGTTGTTATGGCCTTGACAAGTCCAGCATGGAGACATTAGATCAGCATTTCAGCCTGGGCCGCCTGGCCAAGTCCATTACAGCACTGCCCTCTCGGGATGGCCGGCGGCTGCCCTGCCCCATGGCCGCCTCCACACAAGTCCTGCCTTCCCAGGGGCTGCCAGAACGACCCGCCCAGTCCGTCAGAGTCCAGCCCAGGGCACAGAGCCCTCCCCTACTGCAGGCAGGAGGCCTCCTTTGAGGAACCTGGAGTCCCCGAGGATCTGATCCTTGTCCTTTCATACATTATCCAGACCCCAAGACGGAGTGGTGGATGGCAATCCTGTGAGTGGGGAGCTAGGCGAGCCCGAGCGTCAATCCCAGCTCCCAAGAGCTGGCAACAATCACAAATGCTTATGTGTGTCACTCTCCCTTGGTGTCAGGAACTTGCTCTAAGGGATTATGTTAATTTCTTACAGGATTTCACAGAAGAGGAATACCAAAGGACAGAGCTGGTAAGAAATATGCCCTGGCAGGGTGCTGAGACCTAGCAGTATCCAGAAGAGAGAAGCAATCGTTATTGCCCCCGACACAATCCACTAAGAGCCAGAACAGGAGCGCCAGTAAGAGCCCCTGGCATCCTGCATGTATGGCCTGCCATACTGGGACCAATAAGAAAATCAGAACAAGTGGGCCAAACATCAAGAGAGTCTTCTTGACTCCATCACCTCCTTCTACCACAGCTTTTGACCTGGAGAGGCGCCAGGCCACTCAGAGCTCTGACTGTACCCATCTGGCTCTGTGGAATGGAGGACTCAGGGTCACCTGATTTCTGGCCAGCCTGTCTGGTCACAGAGTGGGGACTCTTCTCTGATGCCACTGTGCCTCCTCATCCCTCTGGGATGTCACCAAGCTGACCCACACGTGTCTATGCAGGATTTGAGCTTTACAGGATCCTGGTAATTGAGCTGCTGTAATGTGGAGTTTGTAAAAAAGTAAGAAAGTAAGTAAGTAAGTAAGTAAGTAAGTAAGTAAGTAAGTAAGTAACTGAGGGGGCTTGGGTGGCTCAGTTGGTTAAGCATCCGATTCTTGATTGTGGCTCAGGTCATGTTCTCACAGTTCATGGGATCGAGCCCTGAGTTGACAGTGTGGAGCCTCTTTGGGATTCTTTCTCTCCCTGTGCCTGCCTCTCCTCCTTCAATAAAGAAATAAACATTTTAAAAAATAAGTAACCCAGGCTCTCCTGGGATAAGAGAGAGCCTTGTCATTTGTCCATAATACCAGCCCCATTCTAAACATTTTGGGGCTCAACGGGATTTCCATCTCTTTCCTGATTCCACCCCAGCTCCATGATTGATGCAGAAGCCATTGTACCTGTACCTATTGGCCAAAGGTGACTGGGGCAGGAATGGTTGTGGAACACTGGCTGGATCAATCAAAATTTCCCCACGATTTTTAACTTGGGGTCAGAGAGAGCCTCGGTCTGTCTCCTGGAGGGGAGCTAGGAGATGAGCAGGGTGATACTGCCTGGGCCAAGTGTTTGAGAAAATCAGAAAATCAGCCAGCAGAGAGGAGAGAGAGTACTGGCGGTGGGTGGGGAGGGAGTCTGAAGACCCAAATCTAGCTGTCCTGGAAAAAATAATTAATTCTTTTTTAAAAATTTTAAATGTTTATTTTTGCGAGAGAGAGAAAGAGAGAGAGCATGCACAAGAAGAGAAGGGGCAGAGAGAGGAGGACAGAGGATCTGAAGCAGGTTCTGTGCTAACAGCAGAGAACCTGGTGCAGGGCTCAAACTCAAGGACCCCGAGGAGGAGGGAGGCAAGATGGTGGAGAAGTAGGGAGCTCCGTACATTTCGCCTGCACCCATCTCTCAAACAGAGAAGGCCACAGGACACTGAATCACAGGAGTTTGGGAGGAAAAGAGTCAGAGTCCACTAAGAAGAGAACCTCATAGGCGTGTGAGTGTGAACCGGGGAAGATAAAAACAGGCCGGGACCCTAAGACATGAAGGGAGGGGAGGGAACCCCCTTCGTGGGGAGCCATGGAGAGTTAAAGGGAAGAGAAAGAGCAGCTGAAACTGCTCATTGAACTGTCCTTGGAGAAGAGAAAAACCTCGGCTCTGGACAGAGAGTGATCCTATTTCTAGCTGTGGTGCTGACTTTGGGCTGGGTGACCTGGTCCCAGGTGCCTGGAGAAACTGCCCTGCTGCTCTCCCAGCTGGATCCCCAACAGGGAAGCTCCCAGCCTGTGGGATTATATTTTGGGCGGTATCAATAAAGACCTGGAAATAAGGCGGGGCGTGGGACATAGAACACAGCCCACCTTGGTTACACCCACAGCACAGGGAGATTGGACCCAAAAGAGTAATTTGCAACACTTGGTTCAAGAAGGGACTGGGCCGCCGCCATTTTTCTTCCCATACCACCAAGGCAGGACTTCAGGGAGTGGACCGCAGGACCGCAGTGGAGGCTAAGACCTGCCTACACCAAACCATGCCTATCCCCGATAGAGAGCTTTTTTTTTTTTTTTTTTTTTACCAGAGCCCAGGGCAAGACCGACATGGTCTTGCATGGATGCACTGCCGTGATTAATTCTAGATCAATTCTTTCTATTCAGGTATATTTTCCCTTGTCTCATTCATATCCCTCCCCTCTGCTGGACTGGACCCTCTGGTCATTGGTTTGCTTAAACAGTCACATTTAATCCATTCTCTCGATGTATATTCTACACCTCCACTGCTACCTTTCTATCTCTCTCTCTCTCTCTGGAGTAATCAGACTATATAGTTTCTCTGAGTAACATTATCTTTGTTTCTTTCTCCTCGCCTCCTACCATATTCTCCTCTTTCTCTCTCGAATTAAGCCTCTTAGTCTCTCTGCCTGGTGATTGTCCAATTTCACTTTCTCCCCACCCCTGTCATTTCTCTCTTTGTATATGCTCTTCCATCAGCACTGCATACACACTGCTCTTTATTTGTAGCTGGGAGTTCTGGTTTTATGGTTTTAGACTGTCCTTTGTCTTTTTTTTTCTTTTTTCTTTTCTTTTTCCCTTTCGGTTTGCATGTTTTTTGGATTTGTCTGTGCCTTTGTGTGCCTTTCTTCCCTATGTATTTGTCTGTCTGTTTTCTTTTCCAGGGCTACCTCAAGAAACAAGCCAAAGTACACATGGTGGAGAGTCCCAAATACCACTACGAGTAGGGAAATAAAATAACCAAAGACACAAAAAGAGAGACCAAGAGACACCATTCAAAGAACACTTCCTGAATGGACAGGCCTTGGTCAGTCAATGAGCCTTCTTTAATATAGCATTACTCTCAGGTTCAGAGTTCATATCATGTTTTTAAAACTAACAAGAGACAGAAAGCTAGCCAAAATGACAAAACGGAAGAACTCTCCTCTAAAGAAATTCCAGGAAGAATTGATAGCTAACGAACTGCTCAAAACAGATATAAGCAACATAACTGAACAAGAATTTAGAACAATAGTCATAAAATTAATTGCTGGGCTTGAAAAAGGCATGGAAGACATCAGAGAAGCTATTGCTACAAAGACTATGGAACTTAAAAATAGTTGTGATGAATTAAAAAATGCTATAAATGAGGTGCATCATAAAATGGAGGCATCCAATGCATGGATTGAAAAGGCAGAGAAGAGAATAGGTGAATTAGAAAACACAATTATAGAAAAAGAGGAAGCTGGGAAAAAGAGAGATAAACTGACCCAGGAGCATGAAAGGAGAGTTCCAAGAACTGAGTGATACGATCAAATGAAACAATATCCATATCATAGGAATTCCAGAAGAGGAAGAGAGACGGAAAGGTTCTGAAGGAGTACTTGAACAAATTATAGCTGAGAACTTCCCCAATCTGGGGAAGGAAACAGACATTGAGATCTAAGAGGCACAGAGAACTCCCCTCAGACGTAACTTGAATCTATCTTCTGCACAACATATCATAGTGAAACTGGCAAAATATAAGGACAAAGAGACAATTCTGAAAGCAGCTGGGGATAAAAGGGCCCTAACATACAAAGGGAGACCTATCAGAGTAGTTACAGTCCTATCTACTGAAACTTGGCAGGCAAGAAAGGAATGCCAGGAAATCTTCAATGTGATGAACAGAAAAAATATGCAGCCAAGAATCCTCTATCCAGCAAGCCTTTTATTCAGAATAGAAGGAGAGATAAAAGACTTCCCAAATAAACAAATATTGAAAGAATTTGTCACCGCTAAACCAGCCCCTACAAGAAATCCTAAGGGGGACTCTATGAGGGAAATGTTGCAAGGAACACAAGATACCAGAGACACCACCACAAGCATGAATCCTACAAAGAACACAATGACTCTAAACCCATAGTTTTCAATAATAACACTGAATGTAAATAGACTAAATGCTCCAATCAAAAGACATAGGGTAGCAGAATGGATAAAAAAAAAAAACACAATCCATATATTTGCTGTCTACAAGAGATTCATTTTAGACTGGAGGACACCTTCATATTGAAAGTAAGGGGATGGACAAATATCTATCATGCTACTGGAAGTAAAAAGAAAGCTGGAGTAGCTATACTTATATCAGACAAACTGAACTTTAAAGTAAAGCAGTAACAAGGGATGAAGAAGGGCATTATATAATAATTACAGGGTCTATCCATCTAGAAGAGATAACAATTATAAATGTCTATGTACCGATTACGGGAGCACCCAAATACATAAAACAATCACAAACAGAAACAATCTTATGGATAAGAATGTGCTAATAGCAGGGGACTTTAATACTCCACTTACAGCAATGGATAGATCAACTAGACAGAAAATCACTAAAGAAACAGTGGACTTGAATGACACATTGGACCAGATGGATTTGACAGATATATTTAGAACTCTACGTCCTGAGGCCATGGAATTCACTTTCTTCTCAAGTGCTCATGGAACATTCTCCAAGATAGATCACATACTGGGTCATAAAGCATCCCTTAATAAATATTTAAAAAACTGAGATCATATCATGCACACTTTCAGATCACAATCCTATAAAACTTGAAATCAACCACAGGAAAAAGTCTGGAAAACCTCCAAAAATATGGAGGTTAAAGAACACCCTACTAAAGAATGAATGGGCCAATCAGGCAATTAGAGAAGAAATTTTAAAAATATATGAAAATGAAAATACAACAATCCAAACTCCATGGGATGCAGAAAAGGCAGTCCTAAGAGGAAAGTATATTGCACTCCAGGCCTATTTCAAGAAACTAGAAAAAGTGCAAATACAAAATCTAACAGAGCACCTAAAGGAACTAGAAGGAGAGCAAGAAAAGCAACCCTAACCCAGGTGAAGAAGAGAAATAATAAAAATCAGGGCAGAAATAAACAATATAGAATCCAAAACAAAACAAAACAAAACAAAAAAAAACAGTTGAACAGATCAATGAAACCAAGAGTTGATTTTTTAAAAAAATAAACAAAAGTGATAAACCTCTAGCAAGACTTCTCAAACTCATGAACCCCGAGATCATGACCTGAGCTGAAGTCAGATGCTTAACTGACTGATCTACCCAGGCAGGAGCCTCATTTTTTGTTTTTAATTTAAAGAGAGTGCAAGTAGGGCAGGGACAGAGAGAAGTGGGGTGGGGGGAGAGAATCCCAAGCAGGCTCATAAATGGTTAGTTTGAGGAGCCTAATGCAGGGCTCAATCCCACAACTGTGAGATCACAACCTGAGCCAAAATCATCAAGGGCTGGAGGCTAAACTAACTGAGCCACCTAGGTGCCCCAAGAATTAATTCTGATGAAAGGAGTTTCAGTAAGTAAAAGCAACAATAGGACAAACAGACCTTTTAAAACTCCATCAGGGGAAAATCATCATGAATTGCAATTACTGTGACAGAATTAACCCTAGAAAATATCTCCTTCCCTAAAAAACAAAACAAAACAAAAACCTTTTTGGCTAATAGTTTTATATTCATAAATATAGTGTCAAAAGCCTATGAAGATGGCAGATTTGGGGCACCTGGGTGGCTCAGTTGGTTAAGCATCTGACTTCAGCTCAGGTCATGAAATCACGGTTTGTGAGTTCTAGCCCCGCACGGATCTCTGTGCTGACAGCTCAGAGGCTGGAACCAGCTTCGGATTCCATGTCTCCCTCTCTGTTCTTCCCCTGCTTGCACTCTGTCTCTCTTTCAAAAATAAAGATGAGGGGCACCTGGGTGGCTCAGTCAGTTAAGCATCCAACTTTGGCTCAGATCATGATCTCGCAGTTCATGAGTTCGAGCCCCATGTTGGGCTCTATGCTGACAACTCAGAGACTGGAGCCTCCTTGGAATTCTGTGTCTCTCCCTCTCTTTGCCCCTCCCATGCACATACTCTGTCTCTGTCTGTCTCTCGATAATAAACAAATGTTAAAAAAAATAAAAAGAAAGAAAAATGAAAATAAAATTTTAAAAGATGGTAGATTCAAGATGCCCTGGATTCACTAAAGTCTATCTTCCTCCTGGCTCTTTTCTTCACCTATTCCCCCCACCTACCCTCTGAGCACTTCAGCAAATAGGGTTTCTTAAAAACACTTCATTATGCAAATAGCACATTATTCCTATTTTTTAAAAGCAATCTTTTAAGTGAGGCTATGTGGCAACCCATAGTCAGAATCTTTCAAGTTACTTTATATTCTCAAAAGTAATCAAAATGCAACCAAGATATGGAAATAACCCCAATGCCCATTAACTTATGAATGAATACAAAAGACATGGAACATTTACACAATGGAATATTATTCAGCCATGAGAAAGGAGGACTTTGTGCTATTTGTAACATTTAAGCACCGCATGCTAACAAGATATGTCAGGCAAAGAAAGACAAGGACTGTAGGAGATCACTTATATTTGGAATCTAAAAAGTCAAACTTATTAAAAAAAAAAAAACAAAACTAAACCCAGAGAGTAAACGGTGGTTATCAGGGGAAGTAAGACATATGGTGTGTACAAACTTGTAATGAGTACTAACTAAGCCATAGAGATCTAATTACAGTGTATTGAATATAGATGATAAAGTTATACTGTAAATATGCAATGTGACAAATATCATTACAATGGAAACCATATGACAATATATAAGTGTATCAGTCATATGCTGTATATCTGAAATGTACACAATATCACATGTCAAGTTCATCCAAAAAAATAAATAAAATAATAAAATAATAAAATAAAATAAATATTCCCCTTCATTTTGCCTTCCATTATTTGGCCAACTTCCCCAGATTTTGTCCCATAAAATTCAGTTAACAGCATCTTCACTATCTTCTTGTGTCTCTGAAGATGAGTATGTCTCCTAAAAGCCTCATCTCTGTCAGACCTTTCCTTCCCACACTGAACACCACCTCTTCCCATGGGTGTGCACTGCCAGGTGAAGGGACTAGCTCCATGGGGTGGGCACCTTGTCCTGATGGGCAGGCAGCATTGACACTTCTGCCCACTCTGGCCCAGAGGACAAGGGTGGGTCAAGGTCAAAGGTGGCCTGAGTCAAGGTGAGTTTGTCTGAAGCAGCAGTGAGGCAAGGAGAGATATGGGATGATAACTCAACCCAAGGGTGGCCTTCCTCCAGACAGCAAGGGCCCCATTTCTCTCCCGGTGGCAGCTCTAAGAACAAAGTGCTCCCCGGCTCCCTACCCCTTCCTTAGTGTAAGATGATGCTCCAGCAGTTAGGCCAGGGAGACAAGGGCTCTAGATGCTAGCTTAGGGATTGAAGAACCTGTTTTCTAGCTTTACCCTCTTTTTCAATAGTTCATGAGATTTTCCAATGTCCCCACCTGACTCTCCTCATAGATGATTTTTTAATATAATTGACATATAACATTATTTCAGTTTCAGGTGTACAACACAATGATTCAATATTTGTATATATTGTGAAACGATCACTACAATAAGTCTAGTTAACGTCCCTAATGGTATGTAGATATAAAATTTTTTTCTTTTTATGAAAACTTTTAAGATTTACTCTCTTAGCAACTTATAAATATACAATACAGTATTATTAACTCTAGTCCCCATGTTGTACATCACATCCCATGACTTTTCTAATTTATAGCTAGGAGTTTGTATTTTTTAACCCTTTCACCCAACAAATGATTTTTAATATGGGCACGCAGTGGGCTAACTTGGCTTGCTGTCCTAGACTGAGGGAGAAAGACAAAGACAGAGAAAAAGAGGGATGGAGAGAGGGAGATGAAGGTGGAGGAAAAGGGGGAAGGTGGAGAAAGGGAGAGATAGTAAGAGGAGGGAGGGAGAGAAGGGAGAGAAGCACATTCACAGAGCAGAGTGAGGCTTTGTCCTTACTAGTCAGGCTTTTACACTGAAGATGTCCAGCACCATATGAAGACAGATGATCTCAGAATTGGGAGAAGTCAGGAAGGTCTGAGGCTCAGAGGTAGACTCCAAATCTAGCAGCCCTGGGAACCAGGAAGGGGTTCTGGTCACCACCAGATGATCAGTCGGGTGGCCAAGCCACTGTGCTAGCCAGGGCAGAGAGGCTGAATTCTCTGCGCATGCTGGGTGAGGACAGCAGGAGGTGGCAGGCTGTCCAGAATAGCAGGGATCAGATCTTCCTAGACCTTATTGGGCAAACATCAAGATTTGATGTTCATTTACTCCCTATCCGCCCCCTTAGACAGCAGTCTCCTGGATCTGACTCATTCCTGATCATGAGAGAATGCCATGACATCTTCAGAAATTTGGTGAGCTGGCTGTTAAAACACAGCTTTTGTGGAAAATAAAATTATAAACTTACAATTAAATACACTGCATCAAAAATAAAGGCAATCGGGGCGCCTGGGTGGCTTAGTCGGTTAAGCGTCCGACTTTCGCTTAGGTCATAATCTCGCAGTTCGTGGGTTCGAGCCCCGCGTCGGGCTCTGTGCTGACTGCCAGCTCAGAGCCTGGAGCCTGTTTCAGAGTCTGTGTCTCCCTCTCTCTCTGACCCTCCCCTGCTCACGCTGTCTCTCTCTCTCTCTCTCCTAGAAATAAATAAAAATACTAAAAAAAAATAAAAAACTAAAAATAAAATAAAGGCAATACACAGATCCCACCCAACTCATCAATTCCTAATTAACTTACTCTATTTTACATTTGAGTTTATTTATATTTATTTATGATCTAAATGTTGCTTATGTGGTGGAAATACCACATAATACTTGCTATAATATGTATAAATATATGTATAATATGTACATCTCTCCCCAGCTCCAAGTTCAATGATGTTTCGTTGGCAGGAATATTTATACCACAGATCTTGCAAACATTGCTGATCATGGACTCCCTCCTTCCTTACCCCCAGAGTGCTGATTATTCTTCACATATCAAATTCTAAGAGTGTGGGCCATCACACTGCCTCCCATAAGGAAGGTGATTAGCACACAGCTCAGATCAATCAATGTGTATTTAAATAGTTTTTTTTTTTTTTTTTTTTTTGAGAGAGAGAGAATCTCCAGCAGGCTCCACATTCAGTGTGGAGCTCAACTCGGGACTAGATCTCATGACTCTGGGATCATAATCCAAGCCAGAAATCAAGAGCTGGACGCTCAACTGACTGAGCCACCCAGGCAGCCCCAATCAATGTGTATTTAATAAACAAGGCAAAGCATAGTCAGTATTTATAGCTATAGTGCTCTGCAAACTTTCCAGGACAGTTTCGATGCAAATGTTTTTCCCTGTGGTCAGACTACAGGACCCAGTTAAATTTCAGAGCCAATGTTGGATGCATGGGGCCACTTTGAGATAAATGGGTGATTTACAGAGTTTTCATCCTCTCTTTCCATCCCCACAGCACTGATGACTATTTTCTTTGTACGTTAATAGCATTTTTAATCCCCCGAATTTAGGTCATAGTTATCTCAAATTGCCTTCTTATTTACAGACTTTGAGATCTAATGCTGAAAGCTTGAGGGGAAAGAAGCAGTCTTTTCCAGGGTCAGATTAAAAATTAATAAATAATTATAATAATGATAATAACTCTCAAACCTTAAACATCTACTGCTTAAAATAGGCAGTTGAGAGCTTGAAATCCAAGTGACTCACAAACCATGCAGCTGGTGACCCCCTCCTTGCAAAGCTAATTGAATAAAACAAAAAATACTTGAAGATGGTTGGTCTCTCCAAGAAGCAAGCCTTGTGCACTTCCTCTCCCCCAGGCCTGAGGCTCGCTTGGCCACACAAGGCATATAAAAACCCCATTTGGAGAATCACTTGTTTCCCACGTGGTTCTTCCGTCAGTGTAATTTAAGAAACATACAATTCCCGCACCCAGATTTGGAAGTCACAAGTGGTGCACACCTGATAGGGAAGCCAGAGGCTGGACGAGTGGCTTTTCTCTCTCTTAAGACCCTGAGCTGGCTTCTAGAGATTCATGCAACTTTCTACGGAGATAAGGTTGATAGACACACAGGTGGGAAAGCGGGTCATAAATTCCAAAGTGGGGGTTTCCTGGCCAACCATGCCATCAGGAACCGGAGGAAGAGAAAGAAGGAAGTATGTCCGCATGTTAACTGTGCTCATCTCTGAGTGCTGGGGCTGTGGAAGAAATATTCGTTTTCTTATTTATATAGCTCTCTGAATTTTCCAAATGCTCCATGATAACAGATACGGCATTTTGCTTATAGTTGGGGTTGGGGACATTGTTTGCTTGCTTTGTTTTTTTTGTTTTTTTAATTTTTTTAATGTTTTATTTATTTTTAGGAGAGAGAGAGAGAGACAGCGTGAGCAGGGGAGGGTCAGAGAGAGAGGGAGTCACAGGCTGAAACAGGCTCCAGGCTCTGAGCTGGCAGTCAGCACAGAGCCCGACGCGGGGCTCGAACCCACGAACAGCGAGATTATGACCTAAGCGAAAGTCGGACGCTTAACCGACTAAGCCACCCAGGCGCCCCTGTTTGCTTGCTTTGTAAAAGGAGAACTGGGTTGCGTCTTCTTTGCTCCCCTCTGAGCGCCCCTGGGCTGTGGTCATTTGGCGTTTCCAAGAGCGGGCCCATCCAGCCGCATGTAAATCATCCCAGCTCGTGGTTTTTTACTTAATCAGCTGCGGAAGGCCTTCAGTTTTTTAAAAAAATGGTGATCTAGTGGTGCCGGGTGACTCGGTTGGTTAAGCATTGGACTTCAGCTTAGGTCATAATCTCTTGGTTCGTTGGTTTGAGTCCCACATCAGGCTCATTGCTGTCAGCGTGGAGCCTGCTTCGGATCCTCTGTCTCTTTCTCTCTCGTCCCCTCCCCCGCTCTTGTGCACACATGTGTGTACGAGCGTGCTCTCTTTTGAAAATAAATAAACATTTAAAAAAAACTTTAAAAAATAAAAAACAAAAAAATGGTAATGAGGGGGCAACTCAGCAGAGTGATTTTTTTCTGTAAACATGGCACTAGTAATGGTACTGACGTTTTTATACAGCTTGACGGTTCCCATCTTTCACCAGTGGTGAAAGGCACCTGGCTCTTGTATAGCCTCCATGGCAAGTACTGCTGGTTACTTGTCCAATTGCTAGTTCTTTCCATCGCTAATAGCTATTCTAGATCTCTTCATTCCGTTCTAATTTTGATGAGGGTATCCATATGCCCAGCAAAAATATATCCACTTCCTGGCACAGCCACAGCTCAGAAGTCATGTGGAGGAGAGACGGGGTGACCAGCTTAGCTAGAAAGGCCCTTGGCCTGGGATCCCTCCTCCTCTTCCCTCCTCTGCAAAGTAGCAAGGAAGGTGCTCAGTTCTGCCCTTGTCAGCTGCTCCTCCCAGAATAAGACCTGCCTTTGCCTGAAGTATCACTGAAGGTTTTGTTTCCCAAAGTGGAAGGGGTTCTCCCTCACAATGAATTTGGCTCCTGCCTCTGGCCAAATTCACTGTGTTTTTGTGGCTTTCAGTTTCTGGCCACTCCATTTCCAGAACTTCTGGAACTAAGAGATGCCCAGATACACACGGTGGATGAAAGATTCTCTAGCAACTCATTGTGGCCTCTCTGTCTTCTGAGGTGGGAACATTGGACGCTGGGATCTCTTCCACACCCAGTGAAGAGCCAGGCACGGATTCATTGATTCCTTCAGTGAATGCCTCCGATGCAAGCAAGGCTCAGTGCTTACAAGACAGGGTGCATTCCTGCGGAGCAGCTAGATGGTAATCTAACAAATACAGACATAGCAATTTCAGGTAATAGAAGCATGTGAATAAAAATAAAACAGAGTGGTGGGATGGGAGAGGCCACCCAGAGAGGGTAGTCAGGCAAGGGGCTATGTCATCTGCCTTGTGCTAGTAGCGACCTGATAAGAGTAAGGGGGCACCATATGAAAATTTCAGGGAAAGACACTGGGCAGTGGAAACAAAGTCCTAAGGCCATGACACAGAAATCAGATAAGAGTGGGGTATCTCAGTCGGTTAAGTGTCAGGCTCTTGATCTTGGCTCAGGTCACAATCTCATGGTTTGTGGGAAGGAGCCTCATGTTGGATTCTGTGTTGACAGTGCGAAGCCTGCTTGGGATTCTCTCTCTCCTTCTCTTTGCCCCTCCCTCACTCACATACAAGCATGCGAGCCTGCTCTCTCTCCCAAAATAAATAACTAAACTTAAAAAAAAAAAAGAAATCAAATGATAGCAAATACATTCTATAATATTCTGGGCACTGTTTTCAGTGCTTTAAATATTTTATGTATTTAACCTTTACAGCAACTCCAGAAGATAGTTGCTCTTCTTATCCCCATTTTATAAATGAAGAAACTACAAACCAGAGAAGTCATTTGCCTAAGGTCACACAGCAATTCAACAACCTATTTTTTTTTTTAATTTCATGGGCCCAAATACTGGATTCAGGGGTAATAAACACTCAGTCTTTTCTGTATAAAATTATATGACTATATCCAGGCCTTTAATGTCTGGGGATGTGCTTATACTATTGTCTTCTTTGGAATAGGTGATGAGAGAGATCCCGTTTTGCCATAATTCCAAATAGCTGGATGTAGTCGACTATTTGTAAGTCAATCATTTAACCTCACTACAATCCCTTTTTAAAATTATGAACAGTTTTATTAAGATATAATTCATATCCACTGAAAATGTACAAGTCAGTGGCTTTTAGTCTATCCACAAGGCTATGCTGTCATCACCATAACCCATTTTTAGAACATATCCATCACTACAGAAAGAAACCCTGTACTTTAAAAAAAATTTTTTTTAAAGCTTTTTTTCTTCTGTATCTTTCACAGTCACATCCTGCCAGGTCAGATCCCCCCTGCCCTTCTCACCAAGCACCTCAATAACTCCCTCACACCAGAGCCTGGAGGCACCAGGTTGCTGGGCCCTCCCACACACAAATCATGCTTCCTCCCTCTGAAAAGGCAGGGAAAAAAACTTTCCTGGCAATGGGTCCTGCAATCGGCCAACCCTGTACTTTGTAGCAGAAACCACCCATTTCCTCCCCAACCCCAGCCCGGCCCTAGGAAACTACCGATCTGTTCTCTATCTCTGTGGATTTGCCTATGCTAGACATTTCATATAAATGGAATCTTAAAATATTGGTCCTTTGTGTCTGGCTTCTTCTTTCACTTGCCATGATGTTTTCCAGGTTCATCCATGTTGTAACATGTGAAAAGTTCACACATGTCATAACAGGTAACATGTATGAATACATACAATATGTATTCATTCCTTTTTATGGCCAAATAATATTCCATGATGTGGGGATACCACATTTTATTTATTGATTCACCAATTGATGAATGTTTTGGTTATCTCCACTTTTGGGCTACCATGAATAGTGTTACCAGGAGCATTCATATACAACCTTCTGAGTGGACTGTGTTCTCTGTTCTCCTGGGGAGATCCCTGGGCGTAGAAGTGGTGGGTCATACTCCACGGTCATGCTCCATGGTTAAGCAACTGTGGAGCTTTACTGAGGGGTGCAGCTTTAGTCTTCTTGGGCCATTTCCTTGCAGCAGTTGTGCTCACCCCTGATGGGTCAATTTGAAACCAGCCCAGAGGAGGGAGGGGCACTGGCTGTCACAAAAGTTGGTTGGCCTTCCCCAGTCAACTCCTTTAGACAGCCAGGAATATCTTTCCCAGCAAATTGTTGGGAGCGAGGGGTTCTAATTAATGCACTTTATTACTAAAAAATATTTTGGGAGTGACAAGATGTTCATATTGTTTTACTGCTGCTTGAAGCAGTAACTTCCCATACACATCCCACCTCTGGGAAGCAGACCCCAGGAGTTAGCCCTTTGGTGTCCTCTTAGCAGGAGGAGAGGGTCAGAATGGAAATAAGTGAATTTCTTCCTTCATAAGCAAAGGCTAACTAGCTTTGCTGCCCCTTCCCAGGGTTGAGGCAAACCCACCAGTTACCTCGTCACTGTTCACTGCTAATGACTCACAAGAGGGGCAAGGACACTGCCCCACTTGTGGGCACAGGGCTGCCCTATAGCCTAGAAAGGTCCAGAACAGGATGGACGGGCTCTGCTTCCCCCTCCTATCCCCCACATGAGTCCAGTCCACAGGGAGACAGGCTGAGGCCCCTCTGAGGAAGTGGGCTGGGCCTGGCCAGGTGTTCCTCTCTCCCACGTCAGCACAGCACTTAGATGACAGCAGGTTTCCAGGTGGGAAGTGCAACATCCGGGCGTCTTCGAGGCCTGTCCAAAGATCCAGATGTTTGGCATCGATGGCCCCCAAACCTGAGTGATTGAATCTGACACTTTTTTATAGAGTGTAGGCACAGCTGTCCAAAGGAAGCTCGTCTGTATTCACTCCTTCTCTCCCGGCTTGAGTGTGCTTTACATTCTGATTGCAGCAAACTTTTGGCAGCTTCCTTCCATTCTTATGCTGGGGAAAAACCCAAGAGACCCCCTCCAACCCCCAGAAGAAGGAGGGAGACCGGGAGCCTGGCCTATTTGCTGGAAGGGTGGGACGGGAGTCCAGATGAAATAGTGCTGTGGGAGAGGGTGTCCTGCACTGGGTGGGGGTTCAACCAGACAGTCTTTGAGGTCACTCTCTACTCTATAGCAAGCTCAACAGACACCCTTCTTCCTAGAACACAGAAAGAGGTTTTTCCTTAGGAGTCCTTGGGGCGGGGGGCAAGACAGAGAAGGAATGAGGGCTTCAAGAGGTTCCCAGAAGGGACTCTGCTGAGTGTCTTTTCTTCTCCCACCTCATCCTTCTCCCAACTGCCCAGCATCCCTGGGGTCTCCATCTGGCGCACTGGATAGACCACTTTCCTTTCGCAGAACAAACCATGTCCCCTATGCCCTCCTTCCCTTCCTTGGCTCCCTGTCAATCTTCATCATCCTTCTTGGCTCAGCTCCAATGCCCCCTCCCTGTGGCCATCAGTGAGCACCCAGCAGAGCTACTGACATCTCTTTCATAAGCCTGGGAGATGGGAATGCACTTCCATGAGAGCTTTCTTCATCCAGCACGTCCCCAAGGACAAGGACAGAGATCATCCCCCGCTACAGCTTCCTCACCATCCCAGAGCCCAGAACAGGACAGCATCATGAAAGCTCAGTGGAAGTTCGTGGACACAGAATAAAAAGAGAGCCTGTCAGTGGGCAAAGAGACAGTGCCAGAGTCAGCAAGAAGGAACACGGAGGAGGAATGGGAGAGGTCATCTGACAGTGATGAGGACATAAGCTGAGTGCTTGCAATTAAGGGACTTTTAGACTTGCATCCCCTGAAGTGATTTAAAACCCATGGCAGGGTCAACCTTAAGAATTAGGTGATCATACTTCGGGGCACCTGGGTGGCTCAGTCAGTTAAGTGTCTGACTCTTGATTTCAGCTCAGGTCATGATCTCACTGTTCATAGGTAGGAGCCCCACACTGGGCTCTGCAATGATGGCACAGAGACTGCTTGAGATTTTCTCTCTCCCTCTCTCCCTGCCCTTCCCATGCGCTCTCTCTCAAAAATAAATAACCTAAAAAAAAAAAAAAAAAAGAATTAGGAGATCAGATTTTTGGCATCTAGTAAAAAAAAAACCTCAGTCCCAACAAGAGAGGCCTGAGCTGGGTGGGGGGCTGCCCTCTTGGCTAGGCAGGGTCCAGCATCTTTTGCCCTTGATGGTTTCTGCCCTGGGTTCAGTGGGCATCGATTTGCCACTCCCAATTCTGGGAGGTGCTAAGCAGAGAGTCCTTGCCTTGGGAAGGGTGGTGTAGAAAAGAACCTTCCTCAGATTTTACTTACAGCCTGAATGGGGTTTTAAATTACCCCCAGAGCTGCTGTTTCTCTTCCCCAGAGGAAAAGGGACCTAGGAGCGTCATTTGGAGCACTCTCCGCAGCCTCTGGGTGTCTGAATCTCAGGTTCTCTCTGAACACACCTGCCCCCACAGTTGTGATGGTCCCCAGCATTCCGTCCACATACTAGGGACTCTTCTCCTATTTTTACTTCCTGGCAGCTTCTGTTCATGGGATGAAATTTAATTTATTTTCATTTAAAAACATCGGTAAAAGTGAGAAGCACAGACTGGAGGTGGGGGGTGGGAAGGAGGGAGGGGTGTTCCTAAGGAGCTGCAGGAAACTTGTGGGGAGTGGCAATGAGCTCACTATCCTGATTGTGGTGATGGTTTCCCGGGGTGGGGAATCTACCCGAATCTAAGTTAGCAAATTGTGCACTGAAACAGGTACCACTTGTTATATGTCAATTATACCTCAGTGAAGCTAGAAGCTGTTTTTTTGAAAGAAGCAAGAAGCATCATTCGAATTTCATTGAAAGGTAAATGGCTTCAGGGGTGCTTGGATGGCACTGAGCATCCAACTCTTGATTTCAGCTCCGATCATGATCTCGCAGCTCGGGATTTGAGCCCTGAGTCGGGCTCTGTACTGACAGTGCAGAGCCTGTTTGGGATTCTCTCTCTCCTCTCTCGGCCCCTCCCCAGCTTGTGCTCTCTCTTTCACTCTCTCCCTCTCAAAATAAATTAATAAACTTAAGAAATAAAGGTAAATGGCTTCAGCATGGAATTATAAACCTCACGGAGTCCAGTGACTCCAGTTTGAACAGTGTGTTGGGCATTTGGGGGAGCGGGTCAGTAGCGAGGAGCCCAGGGCTCAGAGGTTCAGGGGCCAGGATGTGCCCTGGTGCCCTCAGAAAACCCAGCCTTTCTTCCACCTATTCCCAGTCAGCCCCTCCCCAGGCTTCCTTCTCCCTGCCCCCCGCACAAGGAGTGCTTTTCCCAATCTCTGGTGGGTGGGTGTTAACAGCTCTTGGCTGAGGAGAACCCCGTCCTGCCACAGCAGATTCTGAGCCCCAGAGACCCCTCTCAGAGAATAAGCCCCAAAGACCCTCTTCCTCGACACCTGTCACCTGCGTCCTCTGGAAGAGGCCTGCCAGCCTGCCATCCATGGCCTGCTCATCCCTGCAGCCACTCCCAGTTGGGGGCGTGTGTCTCAGGGCTCTGGTTTGTCTTTGCTGAAGCCCACAACGTGCCCACCAAACAGATCATCTAAAGAAATAAAAATGAGCAGTCTTACATTAGCAACAGAGGTTAACCTCGCTGAGCACTCTTTTCTCCCTCCTCCTGCCCGGCCGGTCCCTCTGAAGGCTGGGAGGGCAGGCAGTGGATCAGCTTGGGTGGTCGGCCTGCCCTGTGGCCTGTCCATTCTGGTGACTGTGGGCAGCCTGGGGTTGTGCTGCTCTCCATCTCCCTAATGAAGTCTGACTCCGCTGGAAGGCATGTGTTTGCACAAAATGTAACTAGGAGAGGAATGGGTGATTGGGTAAGGAGAGGGACAAGGCACCCCTGCCACAGCCCAAGAACAACCCCTGGAAGGCAGGGACAGTGTTTTCTGGGCATGTCTGCCCCTTCTGCAGTGGGAAAGCCTGGACTGGGCTCATGCTGCAAAGCATGCTGGGACCTCCATTGTGGGAGGCTATGGGCCCTGGGGGAGTTGATCTTGGAGGTAGGATATGTCTTTAGGGAGAGGGGGCATCGGTTCTGTACCCTGTTTCCAAAAGGCCTGGATGTCTTTGGCCTTGTCCTGGCCTCCCCAGTGGTACTCAACGCATCTGGGCTCCTGGAGGGTGGGAGCAAGGGTGAGGGAGGATCAAGGGTCATGTCCAGACAGGTTTAGCTCCAACAGGACAGTATACTAATCCAAAGGTGAGAGTGCAGGAAATGGGCGCTGTCTGTGAGGTCTTGGGGAAAAAAGGGTGACCAAGGGCCTGGAGGAGCCAATGTTCAGCACAAGAGACTTGGGTCCAGATGCAGATCCCTTGGTCCTCCCTTGCTTGAAGGTTGTCTGGACCATTCTCACACCCAGCCATTCATCACACAGCAGAAACATCACCCTCAGCTTGCTCTGTCCCTCCCCCACCCATCTTCTGCTTCCCCACCTTTAGACTCATGTTTTCCTCTTGGACTTGACTCTGAGGACCATCTCTCAGCTTTGAACAGTTGGTGCCCTGATAGACAACAATGCATCCAGTTCTGGTGGCTACTCGGGTGTCCATGCCCCATCAGCCCAGCTTGGCTCTGGACTCAGTCCCATAGCAAGGACAGCGCAGGGGATGCCCACAGCTGCACCCAGGTCCATGAGTGAGAGAAAGGGGAGGAGGGTCTGGTGGGCACACTGTCCTGGTACTTCAGCACAAAGCTGGTAGCTCGGTGGCGGCTCAGGACCCCACTGGTCCCCAGGCACCTGTCTATCAGGCAGTGCTGGTGTTCCCAGTGGGCTTTTGCCCTGCTCGGTATTAAGTCCAGCACTGAGAGTGGTGGTCAAAGGGGGTGTTGGATAAAACCTGTGGTAACTGGCTTCAGCGACTATTTGTTTATCTATTGCTTCATAACAAACCACCCTAAAACATAGCAGCTGAAACCACCCCTCCTTTACCACCATTACCTCTTGAGGTTCTGGAAGTTGACCTGGCAGCTCTGTCTTGGCTATTCTCACTCAGGAGTTTTGCAGGGTTGCAGTGAGTAATTGGGTCGGAGGCATCTCAAAGGGCTTCTGCACTTACAGGTAAGGCAGTTGATGCTGGCTATCAGTGGAGGTCTCAGCTGGGACACCTCGTGTAGCCTCGCAGTGTGCATGGGCTTCCTCACAATATGGCGGCTGGCTTCCAGGGCTAAGCATCTCAAGAGAGAGCCTGGCAGGAACCGTCCTGCCTTTTAGGACCTTTCCTTCCTTAAGTCATGTTGTACCATTTCTGCCCCCTTGTACTCCTTCCTCAGAAGGGCAGAATTCAGCCTGGTCCAGATTGAAGGTGAGAGCAGTTGGGTTCTTCCTCTTGATAGGGGGCATGCCAAAGAATTGATGAATAGGTTTTGAAGCCTCCTGAGTGACTCCTGCTGAGCTGGGTCTTGGAAAATAGCACATGGAAATTAAAGGTAATCTCTAGTATTTTATCCTCTCTCATTGCCCAGGGGAAGCCTTCAGCATCTTTGGCTCCAAGCTGGCCTTCCTATTGATGATACCTTTATCAGGACAAGTGTGAGGAGTTCAAAAATGCCTGCTAATGGGGTTCAGACACTGGAAACTCTTAAATGGGTATGATGGCCTTTTCGATTGGCACCTGCTCACCTAGGCTGGGGGTCATACACTCAGTACACAGTGCAATGCTCACATGACATTGGGGGAGGGCCTGTGCTCTCTGAAAGAAGGAAGGCCCGTGAGGACCTCCTCTGGGTTCTTGCCTTTGTAGGGGGAAAAGCCTTTTTCCTCCACCCTCTTAGATTCTTTGCCCAGAGACCTGCAAATTAAACTTACAAAAATCATACTAACAAGAGAAAAGAACAGATACAATTATGTATGTGTACCCAAGATTTCTCGAAGAAATGTCACTCAAGGAGGCACTTAGAAATTGAAGCTTGCATACTATCTTAACAAAAAACTAGTAAAAGAAAAGACACAGGCTAAGAGCTTGGGGCTTCTGGGGATGGTGAGTTGTGGGAAGGTCAGAATATGGCAGAAACTCACAGAAGGTAAGGCATATTTCAGTAAGGTTTGTTTATGCAGATTCAAGTTGGTGCAGTCTCAGTAATGGAATTTTTCCTCTTCCTGGTATGGGAGAAGGGAGGGGAGCACCTTCACAAGCGGAAATGTCTGCCCTGTCTTGAGGAAGATATGGGGACGGTAGAGTTTTTCTGGGTCTGCTGTTATTCAATTGTCTTCACCTCAAAATAATCCGTATGCCAAAGGGATGTATTTTGGGGGCAGCATATTCTGATTTCCCCTTTAACTTCATTCAGTGGCTGTGAATCTTCCCACCCACTGTGCTGCCTTCATTCCAGGGGGGCATGCACAATGGTCTTTTGGAGATAGATGACAGGTAAGATTCCTGGCTCTGACCCTGACCAGCAGTACAATCTCAGGCATGGCCAGCCAGCTTCCTGAGCCTCAGTTTCCTCTTTGGTAAAGCAGAGGGAATCCCAGTCCCTAACCCCTAAGGGGAGGTTATAAGCATTCCATGGAAAGGATGAGAAAATAGCTGGCATTTAGCAGATGCCACATATTTTTCAGCTGGATGTTACCTTAGAAAGGGGCAGTGATGATAATGGTGATTTCTGAGCCCTGGAGCACATTGCCCCAAATACCCTAATGGATGATCTCACCAGATCCTCGGATGAGAACATGAAAGCTCAGGCCAGCCCCTCCCCAGGTCACAGAGCCCATGGCCATAGCTCAGGCTCCTGGTCTCACAAAGCTGCTATCCCAGACAGGGTTTCCCTGGGTGGCTCACTAAGGCAATGAATCCTGTTGTCCCACAAGCCCCAGGAAGGTGTGGATGGGAGGGGGAGGGTTGTAAAGGATTCCATGTGGCTGGAGGGTAGTCCTGAAAAATGGGGGCTACCCTGAAGACAAGCTGAAGGGGAGAGGCAGCAGAAAGGCAAGGAGGAAGGTCAAGGAGCAAGAATTGGAAGAACCAGAAAGAGGCAGGTAGACAGAAAGGATGAGATGCAGGGAAAGAGCAGGTTCAGTGAGGTGAAGCCCTGAGGGGACTCAGAGTAAGGGGTCAAACCTGGACCAGTCAGTGCATAAAGCCTATATGTGCTACAGCGTGTGGGAGGCCACAGCTGATGTGTGTCTGTAGCTGGCAACTCTGGAAAGGTGTGAGTGGGAATCAAGAGGACAGGAAGAGTAGGCTGGGCTGGGCTGTGAGGGGTGAGGGGGGTCTGCAGGAAGTGTGGAGGAGCCAGAACAGGAGGAAGAAAAGGAGGTAAGCCTGAATGTGGGGAGTGGGGTCCCAGTTGGTCACTGCATAGAAGGGGCAGTGCCCCAGTTTTTCTGCTATAGATTCAATGTTTGTATACCCCCACCCCCAAATGTTAAATCCTAACCCCCAGGGGCGCTTGGGTGGCTTGATCAGTTAAGCGTCCAACTCAATTTCAGCTCAGGTCATGATCTCACAGTTCGTGAATTCAAGCCCCACGTTGGGCTCTGTGCTGACAGTGTGGAACCTGCTTGAGATTCTCTCTCTCTCTGTCCCTACCCTGTTCTCTCTCTTTCAAAAATAAATAAACATTTAAAAAAAAAATCCTAACCCCCAATGTGATGCCATTAGGCGGTGGGGTGTTTGGGAGGTGATTGGGTCAGCATGGTGGAGTCCTCATAAATGGGATTAGTGCCCTTACATACGAGACCCCAGAGAATACCACAAGGCTTTCAGCTTGCACAACTGAGAAATAAGTCTTGGTAGTTTAAGCCACTTATCTAAGGAATTTGTGTCATAACAGCCCAAACAAACGGATGTATCCTCTAATCCCAAGAAGTTCAAGGCCCTCAGTGGTGTGTGTGGGGCCAGGGCACACTGTTTTCAGGTCTGACTAACCTGAGTGTTGGTGAGAGGTGTAGCAAAAGGGTCTCTCCCACTCGGAACATTCTGGAAATGTGCCCGCAGCACCTACAAACGTGAAGACATGCACTCCTGTTGCTACAGTTCCACTCCCAGGCACATGTCCAACAGACACTGTGCACAGGCATGCCCAGTGACAAGGACAAGGGTGTTCATGGGGGACAATGTTCCTGAGGGCCAGACCAGAAACCATTCCCAGTCCACCAGTAAAGGCAAAGGTGAAGAAATAGTTCCATTCACATAAAGAGGTAATTATGTTGAAATGAGGTCATGAGGGTGGCCCTAATTCAATCTGACTGGTGTCCTTATAAGAAGAGGAGATTAGTACACACACTTGTACAGAGGAAAGCCCAGGTGAGGACACAGAGAGCAGGCAGCCATCTGCACGCCAGAGAGAGAGGCCTTGGGAGAAACCAGACCTGCTGATGCTTTGATCTTGGACTTCCAGCCTCCAGAACTGTGAGGTCATCTCATCCTTGTCATCCCCCTTCCCCCCACTTCATGAAGGTGGCATGTCATTGGATTTTATCCTGGAGCAGAACCTCACAGCTCACCTGGGTCAGATCTCTGTTCTCTAGACCAGGTTAGTGGCTTGCCTGAGGCCACACAACTCTTAGGTGATCTGCTACCACCACAGGGAAAGGGGCTGGAACAGGACTGGGGTGGGCGGTGTGATCCTACAGGGCATGACCCTCGATCTAATCAGAATCATGAAATTAAAAACCATATCCTGCTTGGATCCATGCAAGATCCAAGATCCAGACCAATTAAAGCATGATATTAGAGAGGGAGACCCCAACATGGATGCCTGTATTTTCTTTTAAAATCCCCCCACCCCTCAGAGGGTTTTGATGGGAAGCCAGAGCTGAGAACCCCACCACAGGGACATCACAGGAACTCAGTGGCTGCCACTCTGCTCCCCTGGTGCCACTTTTTATGTTGTTTGAATGTGCGGCTTGATGCCAGCTGTGTGGGCTTCCCTCCATCCTGTTGCTAAATCCTTGCTTGGCAATTGATTCGGTCAACATGACTTTTCCATAGAAACATCTTTGTGGTCTGGTTCTTCGTGTAGAAATCGTGTGCCCTTTCTGTTGTCATAACCGACTTCTCCAGGCAGACCGAACATGGGCTTGGGTCCCTCCCAGCACCACACCTGCTTCCTTCCCCACACGCCCAGGTGGCATGAGGTCAGCCACTTGCTCTGGGAATGTGAGAGCCAGGACTGAAAGAGGAACCTGCCTGGGCTGCAGCTTCCCCCACACAACCGAGCAGAAAGCCAGCCTGGGCTGGGTGGGGCCCATGCAAAGGGAGGGGTGGTGTGGGGGAGACAGGCAGAGCAGGGTCTAAAGCTAAAAGTGTGCCTTGGGTCAACTGGCTCACATTGTAAGCCTCAGTTTACTCCAATGTAGAGCCGGACCAGAAGCACCCAGCCCCAAGGATAAATGAAATATGATGTGTGCCTGGGGTTGGGGGACAGCAGGAAGCCCCTGTGGCTTGTACCTTTTTGGCATCCCCATCCTTATATTCATCAGAGGAGATTCCCACGTTGCTAAGGAGGGTGTCCTCTAGGGCTTTCCCCTGGCAGTTCCCCACCAAACTCTGGGAACTCCCTCTCCTGCTTTTCCTTCTGAGAGCCTCCAGAGTCAGTATCTGCCAATCCCACGGCATGGTCCAGGGCTGAATGGGGGGTGGGAGGGAAGGGAGCCCTGCGGTTGATGAGCAGGACATGGTAGGTGGTGGGGTGGCAAGGGGCGGCTACGGCACATGTCTCTTAGCCTCCTGAAGCACCCCTGCAGCAGTTCTTGGGATCCCTTGCCTCTTTGTTCCCTGGCTGTCAGGATGCACAGGGCAAAAGCAAGCTCATCAGCTTCAGTGATCTGGATGGCACTTTTGTGCGGATTACAGAAAGTCCTCCCTCTGGGCAGCAATGACCATGGGCATGACTTGGCAAGCAAGGTATGGGCTGGATTTCAGGTCCAGTTTGCTCTCCAGCTGGGCACCTTGGGGACAACACAACTACACAGCTGAACAGAATGACTCTGAAGGTAATTAACATTTAATCTTCACATGTGGAAACCATTTCCAGCAAGGAAAACGAGTTCACGGCACAGCCTGACTTGGGGTCTGTCTCCTTCCTCCCTCCCTCTGAGTACCATGTCTAGAGTAGAAACTCCTTGAGGGAGGCAATGGCCCTGTGATTCACCTCTGGGTCCCCTCTCTGATGTACAGAGGATGGAGTCCTGTAGTATCTGTGGCAGCTACTGCTCTGATAGTGTGGACAGACCTGAGTCAGGATCTCTCAGGAGATGCATAGGATCTGGGAGAACATGGGGACAGGCACAGTCCTGTTGAGGCAGAGATCCCCAGAGTGGACTCCTGACTTCCACAAAGACAGTTCTAGAATAAGATGCCTGTGAATGTGTCCATTACACAGGATGTCACAGGGTTTCACCCTCCGCTTCCCTTTGAAATGTGAACTTTTCTCATCCCCTAGAGATGACTGTTGACCACCACCCTCTTGGTTGTGCTGCCCCATCCATTCATTGATTCTGTCAGCAACTATTGAGAACCTTCTGTATGTGCTTGGACACCATGGGTGTTGGAGAGGTTTGGAGTGGGAGCCATTCTCTCAGCTGACAAAGACAGAAGGAAATTTAGTCAAAAGGAGAACTCTGGAAGATATTCAACCTTCATTTTGTGAATGACTGTCATGTGCTGGGCAATGGAACAGGAGAGTCACAGAGCCAGCCAAGGGAATATTGTGATGGCTTGTGCTTCACGCCTAGCCCTGCCCAGAAGGGTGGGTGACCAATCCAACAGAATGGAATCAAACAAATTGAGTCTAGAAGTCCTGCTTCTCCCATTGTTCTCCATGCCCCATGTCATGGTGCTGCCTACCTGTGGCTCTGGCTAGCACAATGGGCTTTCGTTTCTCCAGGAAAGCCTGCTTTCAGCAGGTGACTGCCTGCATCCCCTGCTCCCCTGGCAGGTTCCTGGGCTCTTAGTCTCCCCCTGTGCCTGGCTTCCAGATTTTACAAGCTTTGGTTGTACCAAGGAGTGAATGACCCCTCACAACTTAGCATACCCCCATGCCTTGAGAAGATGGGAAATTCCAGGGAAAGGGAAAGAGATGATCTCTCATCCCGGCATCTTAGATGCCAACTGGAGGAAGGTGCAGGAATGTTGTGGGGTCTGCTGCCTGGCCTTGAAATCCCAGCACGGTTATTTTCTACCCACCCAGTGTGGGCTAGGTGCTGTCCTACACTGTTTATACTGTGACACTCTTCACAGCCAACTGAGATAAGGATGCTCATCAGTATTTTATAGACCAGGAAACAGAGACAAGAGCAGGGAAGGGTCATCCTTACTCCAAATAACCAAGAGGGTCACATCACACAGGGATCTTTGGACTTCACGCTTGTGCCCCTTTCTCCATCCCTCCTCCCTGCACCCAGCCATGTGGATGGAGCCCAGGATTCTGAGTGGCCAAGGTGCTTTCCTGTAGAGGAACCTGATGATTTCCTGACTATCCTTCCAAGCCTTCAAAGGGAGTCTTTGGAGCCAGGCCAAATGGCAACCTGAGAGGGCCTCTTAAAATCTCTGTGCCTCCATTTCCTCATCTGCAAAGTGTAGGTGGCCATAAGAACATCCAAGCACTGCGAGAACAAGAGACAAAGGCTCCAAACAGCTCACATATGTTCCCATAAGCAGCAGTGCTGGAGGGGGATGGAGTGTAGTGTCTATTCTCAGGCAGGCATCTTTCACAGCACAGGATCTCTGGAATACCCCTTTTATACAAGGCTTCCTTCTTAAATCTTTTCTCCCCCTTAATGTTGCCCAAGCCCCAGGCATTGAGTGATTTCCTTTGCCTCATAATCAAATATGTCACCTCTTCTATAATGTACTACTTAAGACCTTCATGGGTCACCTTTTAAAATGAACTAGTGTAGGGGCACCTGGGTGGCTCAGTAGGTTAAGCGTCTGACTTCAGCTCAGGTCATGATCTTGCAGTTCATGAGTTTGAGCCCTGCGACGGGCTCTGTGCTGATAGCTTGGAGCCTGGAGCCTGCTTCAGATTCTACATCTCCATCTCTCTCTCTCACTCTCAAAAATAAATAAATACTAAAAAAATTAAAATGAACTAATGTATGAATGGATAATAAAAATGTAGTCTCTCCATACAATGGAATGTTACTCAGCTTTAAAAAGTAAGGATATACTGACACACACTTCAACACGGATGAACCTTGAGGACATTAGGCTAAGTGAAATAAGCCAGTCACAGAAAAGACATATACTGTGTGATTCCACTTATATGAGGTTCCCAGTGTAGTCAAAATCATAGAAACGAAAGTACGGTGGTGGTTGCCTGGGGTGGGAGGGAAATGGGGAATTAGTAGTTTAATGGGTACAGAGTTTCAGTTTGGGATGATGAAAAAAGTTCATATACTTATTGCTACTAAATAGTACACTTAAAATGTGTAATTGGTAAATGTTATGTTATGTGTATTTATCAATTTTTTTCTTTAATGGATCATGCTTTTGGTGTCAAGCCTAGGACTCTCTATCTAATCTTAGATCCCAAAGATTTTTCTTCTAGGATTTTTCTGAAACTTTTGTGGTTTTATGTTATAAGTCTATGATACGTTATCTTCAGGTAAGTTTTCTAAACCATGTGAGGTTTAGGTCAAGGTCCTTCTCCTCCTCCTCCCACTTCCCCTCCCCCTCCCCTTCTTCCTCCTTCTCCTCTCTCTCCTCCTCCCTCTCTCTCTCCTTCTTCTTTTTCTTCTCCTTCTTCTTGGCTGTCCAATTGGTCTAGCACCATTTTCTGAAAAGGCTATCCTTCCTCCAATGAATTGATTTTACATCTCTGACAAAAATGAGTTGGGTATATTTGTGGAGGTCTTTACTTCAGTTCTGAGTTCTCTAGTCTTCCATCGATCTATGCATTCATACCTCTGTCATTAGCTTTTAATATCGATTTCTGTGTGTTATTTTTAGTATATAAAAATGTGATCGATTTTTGCATTCTAATCTTGTATTCTACCACCTTGCTGAGTTCACCAATTAGTTATAGGATGGGAGGGTTTATGGTTTTTTTTTTTTTTAATCTTTCAGGGTTTTTTATGTAGACAATCAAGTCATCTTCCAATAGAAAGGGTTTTATTTCTTCCTTTACAATCTGTGTATCTTTTTCTTGCCTATGACTTGTGACACTATGTTGAATATGAGTAGTGGAAATAGATATCTTTGCCTTTTTTCCAGTCTTAGGGGCAAGCCTTCAGTCTTTCTACATTAAGTATGATGTCAGCTATAGTTTTTGGTAGATGCTCTTAATTGAGTTACAATAATTTCTTTCTATTCCTACCATTTTTACAATATACTTTCTTTGGCTTCTCTCCATATATATAATATATATGCACAACAGTATCTTGTACCCAGTAAATACTAAGTAAATGGTATTTATTATCCTGACTATGATTGTGTAGGAAACACTCCCTAGAGACACAGGTGCTCAGGCTTCATAACTTACTTGATGTGTGAATATAGTCAATTATTTAATATAATATTGTCATTGTTACTTAAATAAGCATATACTTTATCTTATTATTATTTACTATCAGTTACGTGTCTTCTTTGAGCCTATACACTCTTATAGGGAAATGAATTTGAAAACTGCTATTTTGCGTCTCTCATAGGGATCAAATGAGATGTAAATGAGTTGTGCATTGCAAAGTGACAGCCTGGGCAAACACAAGGTGGCAATGCTACCAGCTAGCTTCAAGCAGCCAACCATGTGGTGGACAAACTTCCAGCTACATAGATACTGCCCTTCCCTATCTCCAGGCCTCCTGTTCACCCTTGCACCCTTCCAACTTCATACAGTGCTCCAGGCAGTGGCCCTCTTTCAGTACCCATCAAGGATAACAATCTACTAGTACTATTAAACTACTGCATCCACACTAGTACTTTCCTATAAGAAGTAAGAAGAGATGCTTGCATCAACAGTTTTCAATTAGGTGTGTCACTCCCCGTAAGTCATCTCATTGCTCTGCAGTTGGTGGGGTTGGGCCAGATGACATGTGGGTTCCAACTTTTGAGAACTTGATCAGAAATCAAGTTTTAGATTTTGTAAAATGCTTTTGTGCACCAATTGATAGGATCCCATAATTTCTCTTTCCTAGCTCTGATTGGTTTTGAAATGTTGAGCCAGGCTTGCTGACTCAGAATAAATCCTGCTTGGTCACTGTGTATGATTATTTTTTATACATTGTTAGATTTGGTTTGCTGATATTTTGTTATGAATTTTGTTGTGTTCCTTATAAGTTCATGGAAGATACTGGTCTCTCAAGTCTCTTTTTGTATTGTCTTTGTCTAGTGTCAGTGTAAGTTAGTACTGGCTTCGTTACAATGAGTTGGGAAGTATTCCTTCCTCTTTCATTTTCTGATAAAGATTGTGCAAAGTTGATGTTAATTCTTTTTAAATGTTTGGTAGACTTCTTCAGTGAAATCATCTAGGCTTGGAAATTTCTTTTTCAGGAAGTTTTAAATTAAAAATTCAATTTCTTCTGTACTTACAAGGTTATTCAGAAGGTTGTTTCATCTTGGTTTTTTTTTTGGTAGGTTTTGGTTTTTGAGGAAGTGGTCCTTTCTTTTATGTTGTCAAATTTATGAGAAAAATTTGTTCATAGTATTCTCATATAATCTAATTAATGGTTACAGTCTCTAATAATATCCCTTATTTCACTCCTGAGATTTGAGATCTGTGTCTTTTCTCTGTTTTATTTTCTAGAGATCTATCAATTTTATTTTCAAAGATCAACTTTTTATTTCATTGATTTTCTTTCTTGTTTTTTAATGTTTATGTATTTATTTTAGAGACAGAGAGACAGAGAGAGAATGCACACAAGCCAGGGAAGGGCAGAAAGAGACACACAGAATGTGAAGCAGGTTCCAGTCCCTGAGCTGTCAGCGCAGAGCCCCATGTGGGGCTCGAACCCATGAACCATGAGATCATGACCTGAGCCAAAGTCAGATGCTTAACCAACTGAGCCAGCCAGATGCCCATGTTTCTTGTTTTTCTATTTTTAATTTCTGCTCTATGTTTGTGATGTCCTTTCTTCTTCTTAGTTTAGGTTAATTTTGCTACTCTTTTTCTAGCTTCTTGAAGTAGGGACTTAGGCTATTGATTTGGGATTTTGCCTCGTTAATCATTTAGTGCTATAAATTTTCCTCTGAGCTTTAGCTGCATCCCACAAATTTTGATATATTGTCTTTTTGTTTTTAATCAATTATATGTATTTTTAAATTTTTCCTTTAAGGTTTCCTCTTTGACCCATGAGTTCTTTAGATGTGTATTGTTTAATTTCCACATTTAGAGATTTTCCTGATATATTATAGTTGGAGAATGCATTCAGTATGATTTCAATTCTTTTACATTTGTTGAGCGCTTTTTTTCTTGGCCCAGGAAATGATCTATATTGATGACTGCTTCATGGATACTTGAAAACGCTTGGTGCTTGGAATGCTCCTAGGAAAAATGTGTAGGAGGGAAGGCTTGCTTCTAGCAGATCCCCATATTCCCTTTCAGGCACTAATTTTCCCTTCAATTTTTTAAATCCAGAAGGAGTTATTTAGATATATTTTTATCAAATTGTCAAAGAACAGAAAAATCTCTATTTTTACAAGTTATTCCACATAACAGGAAATAAGTAAAGCTATTTTTGTAATGTTTATTTATTTTTGAGAGAGAGAGAGAGAGACAGAGCATGAGCTGGGGATGGGGAAGGTCAGAGAGAGAGGGAGACACGGAATCTGAAGCAGGCTCCAGGCTCTGAGCTGTCAGCACAGAGCCCAATGTGGGGCTTGAACTCATGAGCCATGAGATCATGACCTGAGCAGAACTCAGATGCTTAACTGACTGAACCACGCAGGTGCCCCAAGTAAAGCTGTTTTTGAGGCAACTACAATCTGGGTAAAATAAAAACTGCATAGTCTCCGTAAGAAAAGAAAATTATAGGCCAATGTCACTTACGAATATCATTGTAAAAATCCTACAGGAAATATTAGCAATTCTAATACAGTAGACTATTAAAATAATAATTTGTCATGCCTAAGTCAGGCTTTTATACCAGGAATGCAAAGATGGTTCTGCCATTAGATTAAATATAGAGATAATTAATCTCATTAATATGCTAAGGGAGAAACTACATAAGGACCTCTCAAAAGATAGAGAAATCACTAAATAAAATTTAAAACTTGGGGCACCTGGGTGACTCAGTTGGTCAAGGGTCTGACTCTGGATTTTGGCTCAGGTCATGATGCTGGGGTCATGGGATCAAGCTCCATTGGGCTTTACGCCGAGCGTGGAGCCTGTTTAAGTTTCTTACTCTCCCTCTGCACCTCACTCCCCTTAGCACTCTCTCTAAAATTTAAAAAAATATATAAAGCTCATTAATACAAAAACTTACAGCACCTAAATATAGAAAAAAAGTCTTAAAAATAAGTTAGCAGTTATCAAAAACCTACTGCAAACAGCATATCTAATAGTGAAACAACATATTTAATAATGAAAAAAATGTCTATTATCACCACTACTATTTAAGATTGTCCTGGAGTCCCTAAATAATGCAATCAGTCAAGAATAAGAACTAGAAAGGTAGACAAAATCATAGATGATATGGTCACCTACATTTAAAAAATAAACAAGAAAATAAATGGATAAAATAATAGAATTAGTAAGGCAGTGAAGAAAGTATACAGATGGAAAATAAAGTTACAAAAATCAGTAATGTTGCTTTACATGTGCAATGAATAACTAGAAATGGAATTCTTATGGGGGCACCTGGCACCTGGGTGGCTCAGTCAGTTAAGCATGCTCATCCCACTCTTGATTTTGGTTTAGGTCATGATTTCACCATCTGGGGGTTCGAGCGCTGCACTGACAGTGCAGAGCCTGCTTGAGATTCTCCCTCTCCTTCTCTCCCTGCCCCTACCCTGCTTGCTCTCGCCCTCAAAATAAATAAACTAAAATTTTTTTTTAATTTCACAATTATAAAACATAGACATCCAGAAATAAACCTAACAAAAATGTGTGAACTTTATGGAGATCATTACAAAACACTGAAAGACATAAAAGAGAAAAACAAAGAATTAGATATTCTCTGTTCATACACAGAAGGACTCAATACCGTAGCAATGTAGCCAATGTCCCTCCAAATAAATGAGCACATTGAGCACGATTCCAATTAAAATTCTTTGGCTCTTTGATTCACCACGGAAAACTGTTTCTAAAATTTGTATGAAACAATAAAAGAGTTTGAATAGCTGAATCAACTCTGAACACTGTCATCATGGAAAACCTCACCCTACAGACATTAAGCTGTTGTACAAAGCCAGAGTAATTAAAATAGTGAGGCACTGGTGCCGAGACTGGCAGCCAGCACCGTGGGATACAATGGCACACTCAGAAACAGGCACAGACATCTATCAGAACTCAGTTTTAAGATGGAGGCAGCATCGTGATGCCCCAAGAAGAGCTGCTTGGAGACACACACACACAAAATCCAACTTCAGATGAATGCTGTGAAGAAAAGGAAAGAGGGGCAGTAGCTGGAAGGATCAGTGGAAACAAGACAGTTTTGCTTGTCCTTTTTCTTTTCTTGTTTTCCGGAGACAGAGACCTGAGTGCAAAAAAGCAGATGGGGAGGACCCAGGTGAGAGACAGAGTGTGAGTTTACTACAGGGAGAGGGTGGTCTCTGCAGTCAGTTTCTGGAGACGTTGGTGTGGGAATGGGAGATGCGGGCAAGTTGCATATCTGGCCCAGTAAGAGGAGAGAGGATCTGTATTTCTACCGGCCACTGTTCCATGTAAATTTCCCTGGCGCACTAAGCCTATCTACATTTTTGGGTACTGATGTGCAGTAACCAGAGACTCCATGGGAGGCTTTCTGTCTGTGAAGGTCAAGCTCAGAACTTACTACCTACTGCCTCTCAAGGAGAGGGACTGTGGGGGGAGATCACCAGCTCCAAACTAAGGGAGGAATGCTATACGCAGGAATCACTATGTGGTTCCTCTAATGTCGACCCAGGTAAGAGTAAGTCAGCATGTCCCATACAACTCTGCCCCCATCTAGTAAAACGAGAATGTCTTCAGCAAGGGATGATTTAGTAGGTTTGAGGGTGGGACCTGTAAAAATATGATTCTAAAGGGGGAAGTTCTTAAAACAGCCCTGCTTATCTCTTTATTATTCATTTCATGCTCTAAAAACAACCAACCAACCAAATGAACGGTGTAAACAGGAATGAGAAGATACCTGGGCTTTATGCCTAAAGGGGGAACCGCCACATTGGGTGAGAGTTCCACGGCTGGACCAAGCAGGATGGGGACAGGTGGGGGATTAGAGAGATGGGGTTTGTGGGTAGGTATGTGACCCAGTGCAGCCAAGGAGAATAGAGCTACGGAGGGACTGACAGCAAACCCAAGCCCCGGAATAAGCCCCTGGGGTCAAAAGGCAGCCTGATCCATGTCAGGGATCATATCTGAAGGGTGAGCAGAGGGTAGGGAGTCAGGTGAGCTGGACAGGAACATGTCAGGAAGCAAAGAGGAGGTTCTGCGCTTTGGTGCAAACACGGGGCATGAGCCTGGGCTCCCTTCCATCCATCTGGCCAGCCAAACAGGACTGGGCAGCCAAGGAGAGAGGCACCAAGTGAACTGAAAATTAAAGATACAAATCAGTTCTGTGAACAAAAATTTGGAGCTTCTGAGGCAAAATATAAAGGAGCCCAGTGGTTGTCCAGGGTCCATGAACAACAGCTATCAATCGAAGCATCTGTTAGAACTCAGCATTAATTTGGTAACATCAGTGGTGGCCCCACAGAGTCGGGCTTGGGGATGGGGTTTGAGTGTTGCTGGAATCCCCCAATGACACTCCCAAACCCCACCCCTGGCCCATGGAAGATCTAACTGCTGTCCACGAGGTTGGGTATCTTTTGCTCTCTTCATGCATTTCAGCCATTGTGCATGGGCTGTAATGACACTGAAAAGTTCCAAAATAGACTCACATTGCAAAAGATCCCTGGTCTTTGAAGCTGTGTTGCTTCAGACCTACAGAAGAGATGTTGGTGCCCTGGAATGAGCTTCATTTTCTTTGACAAGAAACCCAGCCACCTGTAGATTGTTTTTTAATCATTATCTTTATAATATTCACTACTAGCATGTGTGAAAAATTTCCTCCAGGCAAGTGGCTTTGTAGCTGTGAGGAACACAGCCCAGGAGAGAGAGTGTGTGTGTGTGTGTGTGTGTAGGTCCCACCTCTCCACCCCCCTGTGTGGTATTGGGTGTCTGTGGGTGCATACCCGCCCACAGCCTGCCTGGGACAAGTTGGACCCCCAGTCTGGGGTCTAATAACATGGCCAGAGCCCTCTCTGCTTTCAGGTGTCTAGGGGCACAGAGGATGTAAGCGTTGTTGGGCCATTCAGCCGGAAACCTGGTAGCAGTGGCTGTTACAGGGCTCCAGGTGCCCCGGTCACTGTGGATGGAGATTAGACGCCAATCTCCTTTCCTAGGACACACTATCCGGCAGGCTTGTTTTCAGCCAGACAATCGACCACTGTCCCTGCCTAGGGGGCTGCTCGGCCGCCTGCCCGGGCCAATGCCAGACCTGAAGCTGAAGCCCTTCCCAGCATTGCTGTTCCCCAGGCCCAATTAGGGTGGGTGGCGTGGGCCTGCAGAGACATCCTAGAGTGGCTGGCCCTGCTACTGCCCAGGGCTCATTTCTACCACACATCAAAGGTGGCCAGGTTAGAACCCACTTCCCCTTAGTCACAGGGACAAGTTAAACAGTCTCAGGTGTCCCCGGATGTCCCCTTTTGCCTGTTTGTTTTTGTGTTTATCCCCACAAGTAGGTCACAGCATTTCCTATGATGCTGAAAAAGGCAGAGCAAGCAATGGCATATATTATGGCATATATCCAACAACCAAGTAGAAAGCAAAACAAAGTAAAGAAAAAAAAATCTTGTCTTCGAAGCTAATAACATGTAACTAGCTAGCCTACAGGGAACACAAGGCCATTCCCTGGTCAGTCTGCTTTGAGCCAGAAGTGCAAGGTATCATCACAGCTCGTGCAGCAGGGTGGCACTGTCATGGAATCATGGCGAATGGCCAGTGGCCATCTTGCCTGAGGTTGGCAACAGCAGATCAAATGCATTTCTGTGGGTCAGGAGGATCTCTGATCCCTGCTTGTCTCTGGAAACAGATGACAGAGCACAGGACAGGATAATGTAATGGAATTTGGGCCGTGGGGTTAGAGTATGCCATTCTCAATGCAGCCAGGCTGTGCTCTGATTGGGCCTGCAGACGTCATGTTGGGAAGTATGGCTCCGGCACTGATACAGTGGCCCTAGCAGTGAATCCTGGGGCCAGTTTGCTGTGGGGGCAAGGGGGAGGTTCCTGTCAAGAGTGGCTCTGCATCCATAATGGAGTGAGAAGCTCCCTGCTGTGCCCAGCAAGCACTGAGCCTCTTGAAGCCCTGATCACTCTCTTTTCCTATCATACAAAAGACCTATTGATTTCATTAGGCAGTTCCCATTCTTGGGCCTAATTGAGCTCCTCAGGGACATTTCTCCCAAGCCATTCCTTAAGCAAAGCTTAAGAATATGTGCTGTGTGTGTCCTTTGCCTGGCTATTTACATGTGCCCAAGAATCTGTGATCTTGAAGCTTCCTAGGGCCCTAATGGCAGGGCCAGGGACTTCCTTGCCCACCCTGGGTCACCAGTGGCTGGAGGCACCCAGAGGTCACCAAGAGCCTCCAAGGCCAAGCAGTCTGTCTCTGCAGCACTGGGTGTTTATTAAGGACAGCGATTCAAGCTCCAGATATTTGGAGGCAGCGGATATTTTATGAATAAAGACATTATACTTATTTATAGGGACGGTAAACCAACCTGGAAAGTATAGTCCGAGTTTCCATCCTCAGGCTCTGGATGAACTTGGGATATCAGGCCGGAAGGCATTATTTCCTGTCAACGATTTAAACTCAAATTCAGCCAACCAGGAACACTGTGGATAAACACACAGGGGCCTGTTAAACACGTAACTGTGGGCGAAAGTGAGTTTATTCCTCCCCAGGCTAGGTATCAGATGTTCACTTTCCAGTCCATGGGGGACTGGTAAACAGCCACCGGGGAGTTTCCTGCCCTTTTAATTGGAGTGGTTCTTGAAGCAGATGTCCATTGTGAGGAAGATGTGGATGACAGCTCTGAGGCCTCTGGCCATTAGGTCTGAAAACATGGAGAAGGCCCAGTAGGCCAGAGCAGGAAAGTATCACTCGAGGGTCAACTCGGTGGGCCTTAAATCTCCCACCCAAAGCAGCACCTTCTGTAGTTTACAACCTTCTGGCATAACATGAAGAAATTTAAAATGTTATTAAGTGTGTTGTATTCAAGCCAGATTCCAACAATGCTTAGAAAGTCTCTTCTGAAAAAAAAGCTCTTCTCAATCTGTTTTCTGAACTTCACTTTTTAGAGCCTGACCTCGGGGTACAAAGCTCCTTTCTTTCCCCCACATTCCCGCCTGTCCCCATCAGGGCTGACACACAAACACACGTGACATTCGCTCACTTTGGGGAACATATCCCGAAATCTCTTTCTAAAGTACTGGAAGTGAGACTATGCTTACAAGCAGAGCTTGTACAGATGAGTTTAAGATTTGACAGTGTTTAGTTTTGCCAGGGGAGCTGAAGAAGGAAAGAAATAATAAATAAGAGCAGGCATCAATGCAACAGGAAAACCATAGATAAAATCAATGAAAGTAAACATGGTTCTTTGAAAAAGTCAATAACATTAGTTAAACTTTAACCAGATTGATCAAGAAAAAAATGACAGAAGAAGCAAAATACCAACATGGGCAAGGAGAGGGGTGTTGAAAGACATTAGCAAGATAATAAAAGAATACCATGAACAACTCTATGTCCATAAATTCAGCAACTTATATGAAATGCAGTGATTTCTTAAAAGCCATAAGGTACCAAAAATAAAAAAGAAATAGAATGTATAAACTGAATTTGTAGTTTAAAAACCTTCTAAAAAAGGCAAACTCCAGGCCTAGATGGTTTCACTGGTGAATTTGGCCAAACGTTTAAAGGAGAAATTACAGCAGGGGACCTAGGTGGTTCAGTCAGTTGAGCATCTGACTCTTGGTTTCTGCTCAGATCATGATCCCAAGGTCATGGGATTGAGTCCTGTGTGGGGCTCCATGCTGAGTGTTAAGCCTGCTTGGAGTTCTCTCTCTCTCTCTCTCTCTCTTTCTCTCTCTCTTTTTGTTCACTCCTGTCTCCTGCCTGCATTCTCTCTCTCAAATAAAATTTAAAAAATAAAAGAGAAATTACAGCAATTATTCACAAATTATTCCAGATAATACAAAAGGATGGAACCCTTCATAACTCATTTTAAGAGGAGGCCAATGTTGCTCTCATAATAAAACCAAATAAAGACAAGTACAGGAAAAAAAAAAAACCATTGTCCCTATGAATATAGATCCAAATATCCTCAATAAAATATTAGCAAATTAAACATAAAAATAGTAAAAAAGATAATATATCATGGGTAAGCAGAGTTTACCCTGAGTTAAAGATGGGTCAACACTTGAAAAGTAGTGAATGTTATTCACCACATGAATAACCTACATTAGTCAGGATTTTTCAGAGCAACAGAAATAATAGGACACACACACACACACACACACCAAAATAAAGAGAAAATATTCATGAGAATTGTCCTCATCTCTATAACTGGTCATGTGGCTATAGCTGGTAATCATAACTACCTTTTTCCATATTCCTTTGCCTTCAGTCAGTCATGGCCTCTACTGGTTGTTTTGTTTTGTTTTGTTTTTTGTTTTTACCTCGTAGGGTAACCCAAACCTTAATTTATGAAGGGTCTGGCCATCAGTAGCCCTACTTGGATTGGATTGCTGTGATTTTCCATTGAACTTAATCACAGGGCATTGTGACACTAAGAGACACTGTGGGGGATCTCTTGTATTCAAGACAACCTCTTCCTTACCTCCATTGTAGTGTAGCAACCCAATTCATCCTTGACATTCAGGATCACTCACCTCAGCCAGCAGAGTAGCTTTTTTCTTTGTCTAGTGACTCAGAGAAATGAGTAGTCCAAAATGGTTGGGTGATGGTCTTAACTTGTAGTTCAGTGAAATCAGTATTGGGTCTCCTGGTGAAAGCACTTCTTCTTCTGGAACTAAGACTTCCAGGCCAGCAGAGTATAAAGTTGTGGGAACAGGAATCAAAAATTTCACTACTAGATCACTAGGGGTAGTAGTGAGTGGTGTTGTTTCTATATCTACTCCTTGATTCCTGGATCCATGAATCCTGGCTATGGAGGAAACAACAACATATAGTGGGTGCTGATTCAGAGACTATGCAGCCTTCTGAAGAACCTTACCCTAGCCCTACTTAGTAGGCACTCTAGCTGTGTCTTCCAAAGGCCATTCTACCATTTTATAAAACCAGCCATTTTAGTATGGGGGGAACATGGTAAGACCAGTGAATTTCATGAACGTGGGCCCATTATGACCTTTTATTTGTAGTGAAGTGAGTTCTTTGACCAGAAGTAATGCTGTGTTGGAATACCATGGTAATGAATAAAATATTCTGTAAGTCCACAGCTGGATGACAGTTTTAGCAGAAGCATTGTGTGGAGGAAAAGCAAGTCTGTATCTAAAGTGTCTATTCCAGTAAGAACAAAATCCTACCCCTTTTATGATAGAAGTGGCCCATTGAAATCAACCAACCACCAGGTAGTTGGCTGATTACCCCAGGAAATGGCACCATAAGAGGAACTCAGTGTTGGTCTCTGCTGCATGGAGATTGTGCTTTTGGACTTGGTGAATGGAAGTCCGTGTTGCTGAGCCCATCCATAACCTTCATCCCCACTGTGGCCACTTTGTTCATGAGTCCATTGGGCAATGACAGGTTGGGGAAAGAGGCTGACTGGTATCCACATGACATGATCCACTTGATTATTAAAACTCTCCTTTGCTTAGGTCACCTTTGGTGGGCATTGACATGAGACATCCACATACTTCTTACCCAGAATTCCTTATCACCAATTTTCCAGTTGTGTTCCTTCCAAATCCTTGATTATCCGGCCAAACCATTGGCTGCAGTCCATGAATTGGTATATAATCACACATCTAGCCATGGCTATTTTCAAGCAAAATGATCAGCCAGGTGTTTGAATTTCTGCCCACTGGGAGGATTTGCTTTCACTATTGTCCTTCACGATATTCCAGAAAGGAGATGTAGTGCTATGATGTCCACTTGTGAGTGATGCCTGAATATCATGCAAAACCATCTGTAAGTCAGGCCCAACTTTTCTCTTCCTCTGTTAGCTGATTGTGGAGAACTCCTCATTAGGCCATAGGTAAGACTGGGAAAGAGGTTAGGATAGCAGGAATAGGGAACATGGGCATTTGTGCCACTTCTCCATGTAATTTACTTGCACCTTCAGAGCCTGCTATGACCCAATCACATATAAGCCACTCCATTTGATGATAGAGTGCTGCTATGCACAATCAACCTTATGGTTTAGTGTGTGAAACAACACCCAGTTCATCATGGGTAGCTCAGGTCATAACTTGGTGGCTCATGATTAAATGGCCAGTCTCAATAAGGTCTAGTTTCAGACCAAGAGCTGTTTCTCAAAAGGAAAGTAGTTATCTACAGAAGTGGAAGGGCTTTGCTCCAAATTTGGCTGTTATGGTTCTAGAAGCAAAGAGGAGTCTGTGTGTGTGTGTGTGTGTGTGTGTGTGTGTGTGTGTTGGGGGGGGAAGGAGGGTCCAAAAAGAATTAGCATTGTCTTGCATGGCAATTGCCTCAGGGAGACTATTACTGTTTCCTCTGACAATGTATGGTTAATCCCCTCAGATGGGGGATAGAGAGGCTGCTTCTACTGGGAATGGAAAGGCTGCTTCCATTGGCAAAGAAGACTTATCAGAATATAGGGGCTCAATGTCCCCAGTTTCATCAAGGTTTTCCCCTGTATCCCCATTCCTACTTTCGGGAACACATTCTTTCTCAATGAAAATTACTTTAGCAGTTAACACTTTGCAATATTGGGAATTAAATTTGCTTTGTAAGTCAGCCACTCACATGATAAGATACACTCTTAGGTTTTCAGAGATCTCAAGTCTGGAGCTACTGGAGATATAGGTCTCTTTAAGAGTAGACATAGAAGATTTCAAGTCATTCATTCAACAGCTGAGCTAGAAATTTGAATCCCTGAGCTGATTCTTTTCTTTGCCCACTTTGCCCAGCAATGTTGGAGCAATCAGCCAATCTCATTATACTCAGTAGTTCAATAATAATATTTTAAAGTATCATATATATGAACTCCAGACTCTTGCTTTTTACAAATTGATTAGGATTATCCAGAGGTGATATTTTGCATATCTCTGTTGCCAGGTCCTGCCACAGACTATCAGTGCTCTGTTTACTACCAGAAATAAAGTCTTTGTGTATTTAAATCTAATCAAATTAGAGAACCAATTCCAGAAACCAATTCAGAATATTTATCCTTAGCGTTTTGTTCCTCTAGAACCACTGTTGTTACCAAAATCTACATTAGTCAGATTTCTCCAGAAAAACAGAACTATAAGAGACATATACTATATTAAAACTTATAATTATTAATAAGGTTAACACATATATTATACTCCCCTAGAATATATGTCCAATTTCTTACAATAAATCTCTCCATCTCTCTATCTACCTAACTAGATACTTATTCAAAAAGACCTTCCTGAGTTTTGCACAGTGGCAGTATCGTAGCCAATGAGGTTTATCTGAGGCGCGATTATTGCTAATCAAAAAGGACTTCCTGGCCAATATATGTACATATATTCAAACTTCAGATGAACTCCAAATGCATTCTGGAAAATTTTCTCTTGCATAGGGAGGCCAGTCTTTTTGTTGTATTTAGGCCTTCACCAGATTGGAGATGGCCACCCACATTATAGAGGGCAATCTGCTTTACCTTCACTCATTTAAATGTTCACTGATTTAAATGTTAATCTCATCCCTAAACACCATTTTAGCTGATACACAAAAGTAGCCACTGTAAGAATTAACAAGAAAAAAACACTTCATTATATCAATAGATATATCAATAGATGGAAAAAAACATGATTTTAAAAAATACTTTTTAAATGCTTATTTATTTTTGAGAGAGACAGAGTTTGAGTGGGGGAGAGGCGGAGAGAGGGAGACATAGACAAAACAGGCTTCAAGGTCTGAGCTGTCAGCACAGAGCCTGATGTAGAGCTTGAACCCATGGGCCATGAGATCATGACCTGAGCTGAAGTTGGAAGTTCAACCAACTGAGCCACACAGGCACCCCAAAAGTTCATTATTTTTTAAAAAATTTTTACAAAACTAAGAAGTGAGTTTCTTCAGCCTGATAATGGGCATATACAAAGCAACTACAGCTAACATAATTCTTAATAGTCAAACACTGAAGGGACACCTGGGTGGCTGAGTTGGTCAAGCATCTAATTCTTGATTTTAGTGATTGTAGCTCAGGTCATGGTCTCACAGTTCATGGAATAAAGCCCCACGTGTCAGCTGTCAGCAAAGAGCCTGCTTAGAATTTTCTCTCTTTCTCTCTCTCTCTCTCCACCTCCCCAGCTATTTCTTTCTCTCTCTCTCAAAATAAATAAATAAGCTTAAAAAATAGCAAAAGACTGAATACCTTCCCTGTAAGCTTGGGAACTAGGCAACGAACGTTGTCTACTTTTACTACTCAATACCATACTGGAATGCTAACAAATATAATAAGGCAAGAAAGAGAGTTAAGATACATTCAGATTTGAAAGAAAAATCTATTCCTATTCAGAGATGACATTATTATCTTTGTAGAAAATCTCAAACAAACTATTTTAAAAATAAGCTCCTTGCAGTAATACTTGGGTTTATCAGGGTCATAGCACATAAGAACAAATACAAAATCAATTGCATTTCCATATAATAATAATAGATAATTGGAAACTGATATTTTTACAAAGTAGTAATATTTTTTTAAAAATTTTTTATTTATTTCTAGGAGAGAGAGACAGCATGAGCAGGGGAGGGTCAGAGAGAGAGGGAGATACAGACTCTGAAATAGGCTCCAGGCTCTGAGCTGGCAGTCAGCACAGAGCCCAACGCGGGGCTCGAACCCATGAACCACGAGATCATGACCTAAGCGAAAGTCGACTAAGCTTAACTGACTAAGCCACCCAGGCGCCCCTCAAAGTAGTAATATTTACAGTAGTTTTCAAAAAACGAAATGGATATGAATGTAATATTTGCAGGATCTGTATTCTAAAAAATACAAAATCCAATGAAAAAGATCAAAGAAAATCTAAATAAACAGAGTGATATACTGTGTTCACAGATTGGAATTAATTGCTTATTGTTAATCTCCCTAAATTGATTTATAGATTTAATCTTAGCAAGATTCTTTTTACATATAGACAAGTTGATTCTAAAGTGTATGCACAAAAGTTAATAAATTTAAAATAGCCAAAACAATTTTGAAAAAGAAGAACAAAGTTGAAGGACTCACATTATCTGATTTCAAAACATAGAATGAGACCCCAGTGATCGATATAGTGTAGTATTGACAAAAGACTAAACATATACATCAGTGGAATGTAATAGAAAATTTGGAAATAAGTCACACAAGTATGGCCAGTTGAATTTTGACAAAGGCAGTTCAGTAAAAAAGGAACGGATTTTTCATTAAGTGGTTCTGGAGCATCATGTGCAAAAAGAAAAAAAAGAACCTTGATTCTCACCTCACACCATATTAAAAACTCTTATTTTTAACTCTTACTTGAGTTGAAAAGTTAACTTAGGGGCGCCTGGGTGGCTTAGTCGGTTAAGCGTCCGACTTTCGCTTAGGTTATGATCTCGCGGTTCGTGGGTTCGAGCCCCGCGTCGGGCTCTGTGCTGACTGTCAGCTCAGAGCCTGGAGCCTTTTTCAGAGTCTGTGACTCCCTCTCTCTCTGACCCTCCCCTGCTCACGCTGTCTCTCTCTCTCCTGGAAATAAATTTAAAAAAAAAAAAAAAGAAAGAAAAAAAAAAAGAAAAGTTAACTTAAATAAGATTGTAGACCTAAATGTAAAACATAAAACTTTTAGGAGAAAAATCTTCATGATCTTAAGTTAGTGAAAGAATTCTTAGATATGACACCAAAAAGAAATTTTTACATAAAATAAAAAATTGATAAGTTAAACCTAATCAAAATTTAAAACTTTTGCTCTGCAAAAGAATTAAAAAACAAACCAGGGGTGCCTGGGTGGTTCTGTCAGTTAAGTGTCTGACTTCAGCTCAGGTCATAATCTTGTGGTTCATGAGTTCAAGCTCCACATTGGGCTATATGCTGACAGCTCAGAGCCTGGAGCTTGCTTCAGATTCTGTATCTCCTTCTTTCTCTGCCCCTCCTGCGCTCACCGTCTGTTTCTCTCTCAAAAATAAATAAACATTAAAAAAATTTTTAAGGCAAACCATAGACTGGCAGAAAATATTTGCAAATCACGAATCATAGGACTTGTATCCAGAATATATAAAGAACTCCCAACAAAGAGAAAATAATAACAAAATGAGAAAAACATTTGAACAGATACTTTATAAAGAGGATATATGGATAGCAAATGAACACATGAGCAAATGCTCAATATCATTAACTATTAGGGAAATACTAATTAAAACCACAATGACACATCACTAAACACTTATTAGAAGGGCAAAAAAGAAACAAACAAACCAAAAAACTGTGAACAATACCAAGTGTTGGCAAGGTTGAAAAGCAACTGGTACTCTCACACATACATTGTTGGTAGGAATGCAGAATGTACAGGCACTCTGGAAAATAGTTCAGCAGTTTGTTTTAACAAGCTATTGATATGCACAGCAACGTGGATGAATCTCAAGGGCATTATGATAGTGGAAGAAGTCATTTTCGAAAAGTATCCACCATGTGATTCCATTTATATGACATTCTTGGAAAAGCAAAAGTGTATTGATGGGGAACAGGTAACTGGTTGCCATGGGTTAAGGGCAAAAGGAGGATTTGACTACAAATGGCAACATAAGGAATTTCTTCGGGATATTGAAAATGTTCTGTATCTTATATGTAACGGTAGTTATAGGAATCTACACATATGTAAAAACTCCCAGAACTGTTCACAAAGAAAAGTAAATTTTATAGTGTATATTTTGAAGCATTAAAAATTCATATAAGTTTCACATTGTATGTGTATGTTATAACATATAGATTTAATATATATATACACATATATCATACACACACATACATATATACATATGAGTCTCAAATCTCTAAAAGTCATTATGTAATATGAAACTTTTACCAATAGGCTAGAAATCTTTTAAAAGAGAAGAAAAAAAATCATTTTAGAATGCTTAATTATACATAATTTATTGATGAATAGAGTCTGTAGGTTTTACAAAATGTTTTGTGGGCATTGGATTCCTAAAATTACAGTTGTCACATTTCTTGGGTATAATTAGATGGAGAATAGCATTTTACATTGTTTAAAAAGAGGGAGTGGGGGAGAAATGTCAAAGCTTTTCTGTCTGGCTTAAATGATAGGTCAAACTGCACAGAAATCTCTCTGGTTTTGGAAACTGGCATTTGGGCCTAGATTGTCCAATTATCTGAGCCATCAGCCTCAAGTCTGAGCTGTCCACAATGATGCTTTCTAGGCCCAAGGCCAAGGCCGCTAGGCCAGAAAAACCTTCACTGACGTCAGGAGGCAAAACTGAAAAGGAAGGGAGGGAGGAACCCTACAGTGATCTGCGTCTGCCTTGAAGGAGATACTTGACTGGTACTGTTCAGGATAAGAATTTTTCCTTCTCTGCCTGACTTATTTCGCTCAGCATAACACCCTCAAGGTCCATCCATGTTGCTACACATGGCCAGATTTCATTGTTTCTCATTGCCATGTAGTATTCCATGGTATAGATAAACCACATCTTCTTGATCCATTTTCACGTATAGGAGGATTAGGAGGAACTTGACGGAGGAACAAGGGGGAGAAGAAGGGCGGAAATGGTGGGGGAAAGGGAGAGAGGCAAACCATGAGAGACTCTTGAATGCTGACAAAAACTGAGGACTGATGGATGTGGGGGGGAGGGGGGGATGGGCATGAAGGAGGGCACTTTGGGGATGAGCACTGAGTGTTATGTAGAAACTAATTTGACAATAAACTATTTGTAAAAAAAAAAAAAAAGGATAAGAATTTTTACCTTTTGAAATTAGCTCTTTATGATACAGCATGTGGGAGCTCACTTCAAAAATCCCAGTTCATACTTTGGAAGGAGCCCAAGATTATGCAGCTGGAATACTTCTGTCTTATTCACCTTCTGACAGTATATCTGCTTCCCAACAAAGCCCACAGTGAAATCTCTCCCAAACTGTGGAGCCCTGAGGTAAAAGGCCCCCATCCATGCCAGCACCTCAGGGACAAATCCAAATTGTATCCAAGGATGATGTTCAACTTGAGACTCCAGTATTTCAGGAAGGTTCCCATCTTGTTCATGATTGGATATGAATCTTATCTTGATAAAGCCATCACCACCTAGTTGGAGATGACTTGCCAATGGTGTGCATTGTTGCAACGTATTGGGTGATTTATAACTTGAACGCTATGCCAGCTTCTTGTAGCAGCCTGCATGGATTGATATGAGGGCTCTGGAAATTATCTGCTCTCTGAAATTCCTCCTTCATTGGCCTCCAAAGGTGCCCTAAATGCCTATAACAATTACTCTTTGGAACAAGTTATTAACACGCAAATGTTAACCAGGATGGAGTAATCCATTAGGTCATCACCACACAGATGGTTGGCTATTCCACCAAGAAGAAAAGTCCTGGAGAAATGGGACTGAGAAGTTTTGACATCATGGAAGAAAGCATTTAGAATATAGGATATTAGGGTGGTTCTATGCATTCGGGGCCTGAAAGAAGGGGAGAGGCAAGAGGCAAGTAAGGGTACACCCTACACCTTACCATGTTTGTCATTCCTTTTACCAAGATGACCCTTCTCTCCTAGAGCATCTGTCAGGTGCCAGAGTATGTGCCTTTCCTTGAGCTTCTTGCACTGAGTTAAGAAAACCAGTATGATTCCTATATCCTGGCAGCTAACACATCAGCACAGACCACACTGCCAGATCAAAATATTAGAAACAGACATCAATTGAGGAGAGGGCAAGATGGCGGAGAAGTAAGGAGCTCCGTACTTGCACTCGCGCCCATACATCACACAGAAAAGATCCGAAGACATTGGAAACCTTACAAAACCTGAGAGATTGGGAGAAAAAAGACGCAGAATCCACTGAGAGAGCCTTCTAACGTGAGTGCGAACCGGGGAAGATAAAATCGGGCCGGGATCGGAGACTCCAGGGTGGGAGGCGATCCCCCTCTACCCTCTACGGGGAGTGAGAGGGGAAAAGGAGAGA